>NC_092501.1:147764508-147957008 GCF_047511675.1 Marmota flaviventris
GAATCATATCATGAAACTCAAAGATTTATTGATTATATATTTGTCTGTGTATCTCAATAAATTTTGCGCATCTTGTCCACTTTTTAATTTCAGAGTTTTCCTTGACATTTTACTGGTGTCTTAAAATCTCACAAAGGTAATACTTTACAATTTTATTAACATCATCTATTCTGATTGTGGCCTCTATATGTCATGTAGTTTGTACTTCTCAAACTATATCTTATCTGTAAAATCTCAATTGATTATGTTAAATTTGAAAGTGTTATTTTTTCTACTAGAGAGAAACATTATTTTAAACAATTGAGAATTCACAGATATACAGCCAATTTCAAATATTCAAGGTTTCTGCCTGAAAAAAATAGCTAATTAATTATTGACTATCTTCAATGTATTAGTTCATACTATTTTCTAAATCTATGTTACTGGTTTATATTTACTTCTACATAGTTTCTGCTATATTTGTTCAGTAAGAGACAATCACTGAAGAATATTTTAATACTATTTTCAACAAAATGTTCATGAAAATTAAATCCTTAGGTATACTTTTCTCTAACATTTGTCAACATTTATCATTTATTGAGTTAGTTATTTTTAGAACATCTTCATAGCAATTAACATTCTAGAACATTAAAATCTAGAAACTGGTCTTTTGCAAACGTTTAGAATAAACTTTATGTCCATTAATCTTACAATCATATGCTTTAATGAGTATTATTAAGATTCAATATATTCTAAAAGAAAGTATTCTTCATTTTTGCTTTCTTAGTATTATCTATTCCCTTAAAAGCATCTAGTTCAACTGAATAAAGAAACAAAAAGAAAATTCAAGAGAGATTTATCGTATTGCCCTACCCATCTTTTTCATGGTTGTTTCTGGATAAACATTGATCTTCCCACTTCCACTCTGGGAATAATTCAAATACTAATGGGAAAGAGTGTAACTTTTATTACATGATTGCTTGATTTTCATATTCTATTTTTTTGAATTATATATGTATAGTTTATTGTATTTCAGTATTACCCTAATACAATTGTTTTAAATTTGAATGAAAGAAATAAATATATTCCTCAGAAAACAAACTATATATTCGGAAAGCATAGGAAAAGATGCTGAATATTATATGCCATTAATAAATTACAAATTAAACACACCTATAAAAATTTACAAAATTTCAAACCTGACAATATCAAGAGCTGGCAAAGATGGGGAACAAGAAGAACTCTCATATATTGCTGTTGGGATCACAAAATTGGACAGCCACTCTAGAAGACAGTTTGGTAGCTTCTTAAAAATCACAATATACACTTAATATGGCCCACTAATTGTATTTCTCAGTGTTAATTCAATGGAATTGAAAACTATGTCCACACACAACCCACATACAAATGTCCACAGCTTCTTCATTCATGATTGCCAAGAACAGGAAGCAGCTAAGAGAGACTTCAGTAGCTATTTACCTGTTATTAATGTAAACACTGTGATATATCCGTACACTGGGAAACCTTGGTTGTAAGATTCCTGTTAATGTCAGAAGAGATCTGTCACTTGAATCTTACTCAAGAAATGTTGGAGTCAATTGTGTCGACATTTTAAGTACCGGAGCATCAGAAGTGTCTTTGAGAAATGAGAGCATGGCTGAGTGTGAATTTGTTTACCACATAAGGAATCTCAGTGATAATTTCACACATTATTTGGTATAGAGCCTTTTGCACCAAAGTGAAAGCCTGAGGCACAAATGTTCCTCCCACTTTGGACCAGTTGGACTGACTGCAGGTGGCCTTGTGGATATGATGTGGAAAGCCCTCCCTACATGAGTTCTATAGATGTTACAACTCAAAAGAGATTGCTCCAAACTTCTTGGCCACTGTCTGAATGCAAATCCTACCTAGCCTCTTGTTTCTTTGTTGAAATATGCCTAGGCCACAAGACTCAAAATTTTCAAATTTCTATGACCTCGTACCTCTGGAGCACCTAAGGAACTCCCGTTGCTCCTCACCACTGAATCAGACTCAGACTTCATTGGCCACATCTCATGAAAATGCTGGAGATAACAGCTCCAGAAAGTTTGAGCTTATGAATAACGGACCTATGATTGATAATAGAAGGTCTTTCCAAGAAATATATGACAAAGTCATGTATATCTGGCATTCACTTTTAAACAGCATGTTCCTGACATCATGCAGCTAGTAGACTTTTTATATCATGGTATCCTTATTATGGGTATTGTTTGGGAGCTATGCTGAGAATCATATTTTTAGTCTGAAATAAGAAAAATGTATGTCAAAAAAAAAAAAAGAATAATGTCAATTTTCACCATGATGGCAACTTACAGAGTAGATTCACCATGCCAGAAGTCCCTGTTCTTCACCTCTTTAGCATCTTCTACTCCCCCTGATTTCTTGGCAATGTTTAACATTTTTAATGTTTTGACTTTTACAGAATGTCACAAATTTGGAATCACACAAATATCACATTTCAGATAATATATTCTTTCTGGCAATATGTATTTATGATTCCTCCATTGTTTTCACATTCTATTTTATATATTTTTTACTAATAAAAATTATATTTATACTTTAAAACATACAGAATACTACAAAATAGCTTTAACTTTTTTTAAATCACCTGGTGTATTCAGTTAACAGAACAGCAATTATTTCATATAAGGTGTAACCTCAACAACTGAATAAAAAACTACCATGTCCATGTATAATTTGTGCTGTGTACCAACAAGAACCTGTTTTAAATTTCCATGCCAATTTACAATCCCCAAACTGTACCAGGCAAGGTTAGTACTATTGGAAATGCCCCCATACCATTTGGTAGTGTGTTAACCATACAAAAAGGGGGAAGGGTGTTGAGATTGTAAGGTTTAAGAACAAATTTCACACAGCCTTACACTTCATATTTTTTTCCTTTAAAAGTAGTGCATGAGGATTAAATGCTTAAAAGATAAGAAAAACTGTAGAGAAATCAATTTATTCATTCTCATCTTCTTTCTTCTCTTTTCTTCCTCCTCTTGCATCATCTGCTTGCTTTTTTCAGCCTCGACAACTCCCGTCTCTGCTGCAGCTTGCTAGACAGCATTACCCTTTTCCTGTTTTTCCTTCTGCTCACCAGCTTCATTTTCCTATGACTGCTGGCCATCTGCAGCTTACCCTTCTGTATCTCTCCAGTTTCTTTATAACATCACCAGTGGATACCAGCATGTTCTTTGAATTGGTGGCAATGCTCAGAAGTGAACAGGAAAGTTGAAGGGGTCTGCCTCTTGGGTACCCTAGGATCTTTGCATTTTTTTTGTTTTGTTTTGTTTTTTGGTTTCCCCTTTAGCAGGGGTATATATGGCCTTCAGTTCTCTTTCACAACAGGGCTTATTTGCCTTTTCCAGGTCTTCAGTTTTTCATTTCACTTTAGCAAACACGGTCTTCCAAGCTCTCAGAACAAACTTCTCAGAGCTCTGAGAAGCTGACTGAATCATCTTGGTGCTTCATCTTGTGCTCCTCTCTGGCAAGTTTGCCCAAGAAATACATAAGATGACAATTTTGTCTCTGGGTCTCTTAGGATCTCCTTTGTCCATGGCTATTTGTTTTCCTCAGCAAGGCACAGAATTGTCCAGTGGCTTTGGGCTCTCATTTGTCCTGGCACTGTCACCATGAGTTCAATGTACTGAAGTGGCTACCTCATTTTCATATTTTATGTATCCACATAATAAAATAATTTTGTTATCGTTAGTTATTTTTAAAACATCTTCATAGAAATTAACATTCTAGGACATTAAAATCTAAAATCTGATCTCTTGCAAACATTTAGAATAAACTTTATGTTCCTTCATCTTATAATTATATGCTTTAATAAGCTTTATTAAGATTTGATATATTGTAAAAGAAAATATTCTTCATGACCTATTCATAAATTTTAAGAGAACTATATTCTAGAGTTCAGCAGAGTGATTCAAAATAAACTTCATTTAATGACTAATTTTACATTCATACTCTGCTCTCCAATAATAATGAGTCCAGAAATCTGGTATGGCTCTAAATTACCCAGAATTCAGAACATGTGAGAAATGTTCCTTTTCTATCCCAAGACCCCTCCAGGTACATCAGAAAGCCAAATCACAATGCTGAGATTTTTGTGAGAAATGCCTGTGTCAGGCAGTGAGATCTAAACTAGACCTTCTATCTTTTGTTTCATTATGTATCTACAGGGAACACTAAGGCACAGATTTATAGACTGCATTTAAGTATCAAAGGAAGCACATTATCACTCTCCAAGATTTTACTCTGTTTTACTTATCATTTTTTTAGTTCTACTTGGAGTTGAGTTCTACATTAGCCTTTTAATGTAAATTTAAAATAGTATTAATAAATGTATAAAATCTTTCAATATTACAATCTAATTTTTAGTATAATCACATTATTCACCCTAAATTCCTCATGTTCACTTGTAGTCTACCTCTGTTTTTATACCAGTTGTAGTTTACACTTCTCTTTTCCTCTCTCCCTATGGTTTTGATTTTTGCAACGATTTTATATAAATAAAATACTGTAGTATGTAAATTTTTTGTGTTTAACTGCTTTCATGTAGCATGAAGCTTCTGTTTCTTGTATCATTAGATTGTTCATTTTACCTCTTGTGTAAAATACATCCCAATTTGCTTATAATTAGCAGGTGGAGGGATTATTGTTTCCAGCTTGAGGATAATATTAATTATCATGCTATATAGATATCTATATGCAGGTCTTCAGTGGGTATATGCTTTCACGCCCCTTGAGTTGAAACCTAGGGTAAAATTGCTGTGTCATATGGTAAATACATGTTAAACAGTTTCAGAAACAGCCAAAGATTTTTGGAAATGATTATATATTAACTCTCATTTTAATGACTCCAGGCTATAACCATTGTCTATTACTAAGTTATAGTAAATGTTATTTTAAAATCTTGATGGATATGTAGTTTGTTTCTAATTATTAAATGTTGATTAAATAATTTAAGAGATGCAGAAAGCTATATGAATAATATTTTCTAGAGGCTAATCATCATTTATTCAATGAGGAAGACAAAAGTGTCTATTATAAAAAAAAATCAAGGAACTTTGATATAAACACTATTTAACTGTGAGAAGGCAACTCTCACGCAGAGATGAATATGGGCACAGCAAGGAGCTTCTGCTTTTCATGGTAAGCCCAGCTGTCATTTATGCTGTTAAATCGCATACACTTTTTTTTATTTAAAAAGATAGCATTAAAAAGAAAGAATAAAAGAAAAATTCAAATGCTGAGGCTTCATATGGACTATATTATAGCCATGTATCAGAAAAGAACTAGCATAGGTGACAGTCTTTTTTTCAAGACAATTTATTCTTATTTTATCTCTTCTCCTTCCCTTTTCTTTCTTCTTTTTTTTTCTATTTTTAGGGTTCTCATGTGTCAGTCAAAACTGATTAACCTGTAAAAGTCTCATTTTTTGCATAATTGTGCTTTCATACAGTTCTATCACTAATTATCTGATTTTCTATCACATCCTTCCTTGGATCAGCTTTTTTGGGTGTTTCTTTTTGAAAAGTAATATGAAATCAACTTGTCAAGTTTTAGAATAATTATATTGAGATTTTGATTGGAGTATTGTTAGTTTATAGATGAGAATTAAACGATCTTTATACTGTTGAAGCTTCCTATTAAAAAATAAACTGTTACTTTCTGTTTAATATATAACTTTCAAATTCCTATATACAGTTCATACCTTCAGATTTTGTAAATTTCACACATTTTCATAGTTTCATAAATTCAGTTTTTATAGGTTTTCTACATTATTTTAGTCTGATTGGATTTATTTTCTTGATAAATCTATTATTTTCTTCTATTAACACTACCTTTTGATCATTTTACACTTACATAAAATATGGTTCTTTTATAACAATCTTCTCAGTAGAACCTCTAAGTAATTACACAAGAGTTAATAAGGAGTCACACAAGAAATACTTCTGCCCACAATGAACTAAGGACATCATTTTTGCCCCATCCTCCAGAAAGTTTCCACCCCTCCCAACAGAACTAGTCTGGGAATTATCACTTCTTTAATCACAATTGATTCTTGGGGAGCACTCAAACCATATCCAAGCCCCAGAAATCCTCCAAGGGAATCCTGTTTTTATAACATTCAGTTACAATGAGGAAACTTTTAATATTTTATTATATAAAAGTCTTAAGAATAAAAAGAATTTTCAGAGGTTACAAAAGTATCCATGTCTTGACACACTAAAAAGGTATTGAAAGCTGATTACCCAATACAAAGAAAAGGTATAAATTAAATTCAAAATATTATGCTGATAATATTTAAGACTGTTTTCATTTCATTATTAATTAATTGTCTGTAGAATGCAAATTAGAGTTTATTAAAACACAGCAGAACTATATAAAAGAAAATTAAGATGGTGGCATACTCCTGTGAATCCAATGGCTTAGAGGCTGAGGCAGGAGGATTGCGAGTTCAAAGTCAGCCTCAGCAAATTGGTGAGGCACTTAGCAACTCGGCAGGTCCCTGGCTCTCTATAATATATATATATATATATATATATATATATATATATATATATATATATACATACATACATAAGGGGGTTATACATATATATATGTATAAGGGGGGTTGCTGGCAATAGGCTCAGTGATTTATGATCCCTGAGTTCAATATCTGATACAAAAAATAAAATAAAATAATTAAGAATTAAGAAAAACAAACAAACATCTTAATTTAACACATTAATTTTAACACATTAAAATGATTATTAAATATATGGGTGATCCTACCGCATGGGATTCATGCCAGGAATTCAAGGATAGTTTCAAATATGTAAATCAATAAATGTAATTAACAGAACGAATGTCAAAACTCTATAATTATTTAAATAAAATCAAAAAGTGTACTTGAAAAAATCATCATCTTTTTATTATAAAAACTCTCAACAACTTGCGAATGTACCTCAACACAATAAAGGCCATAGCTTACATGATATTCAAGAGAAAACAGTTGAAAGCTTTTTCTGTAAGATCAAGAGCAAAACAATAATGCCCATATGGATACTTTTATATAACGTAGCACTGGATATTCTAGAATAGCAATTAGGCAAGCAGAAGAAATAAAGGTTATCTAAGTTGGAAAGGAAGAGGTTGAATTGTTCCTTTTGGAGATGATATGAACGTACATGGAAAAAAAAATGAACCTAAAAACTAGATTTTGAAAAAACCTCCTAAAACTAATAAAATAATTCAAGAAGATCATAAAATACAAAATGAACATACAAAAAAGCTTGATAGTGTTTCTATACATTAAGAGCAAACTATCTGATAAATATATCAAGATGACTCCCTTTGAAACTGCCAAAAAAGAAAGAAATGCAGAGGAATAAAATTTAACCAAGTTGGTAAAATATATTTACTTGAAAACTAGAAAACATTAAATAAATAGATTAGAGAAGGAAGCAAATGGAAATATGAAAAATTAATACTGTTAAAATGTCTGTACCCAAATAACTTAATACATTTAACATTTTCCCTACTAAAAAAATCCATGATATTCTTCACAGAAATACGAGAAAACACTCTTAAAATTTGAATAGAAACAGAAAATACTCTGAAGAGCCAAAGTAATTGACAGTTGGATATATCAAATTACCTGACTTCAAAATATAGTTCAAAGTAATAATAACCAAACCAGCATGGTACTAGAATAAGGAGGAGCATACAGACAAACAGAATATAATAGAAAAGTTTTTTATGATAATAAAAAATATTTATGATTTTTTTTTTATTTCAACAATTATGCAGAGAACATACAATGGAGAAAAGACAGTCATCTCTGATATTCAGTGTTGGAAAAATTGAATATCTACTGCAGAATAATAAAACACTGTATTATCTCACACCATTAAACATAAATCAGTTCAAAATAGATTAAGGATTTAAGTGTACCATCCACAACTATGAAATTACTAGAAGATAATCAGAGACAAAACTCTATGACATTGGACGGGAAATGATTTTTTTTTTGTTGACTTCCGCAGGAGACTGAAAAAAAGCGAAAATAAACAACAAACAACGGGGATTACATTAAACTAAAATGCTTCTGTATAGAAAACGAATCAACAGACTAAAGAAACAACCTCCAGAATGAAAGAAGATATTGTCATATTGTACATCTAATAAGAGGTTAATACCACATATATGATTCAGGTCCTTTGCTCATTTTTAATCTGGTTATTTGCTATTTTGCTAATCAGTTAAGAAAATAAATAACAACATTAAAAATAAGCAAAGGACCTAAATAGACCTTTCTCCAAAAAAAGGTATTTATGAGAATTTCTCAAAAACTGAAAATTGAACTACCATATCAATCCAAAGGAAATAAAATTGGTATGTCAAAGGGATTTCTTGGATCTATTCATATTATCCAAGATGTGAAATCTACCAAAATGTCCTTTAATAAACAAATGAGTAAAGAAAATATAGTGTTTGTGTGCAAAAAAATACTATTCATTTATATAAATCAGAAAACCCTGTCATTTTTGATAGCATAGATCACCCTGGAAGATATTATATTAAATAATGTAAGTGAGGCACAGAAAGACAAATACTGCATGACCTCATTTGTATGTGGATACAAAAATGTTGATCTTGTAAAAGTTGAGAGTAGAATAGTGGTGACCTAAGAGAGCACCTGTTAGTGGGTATCCTTGGGGAAACATTGGTCAAAGGTTGTAAAACTATGATTAGATATAAGGAATATGTTTAAAGCATAATAAACACAGGGTATTATTGAAAAATGCTTATGGTTTCGATAGTAAATATTCCAAATAGTGACTATAGTTAACAATATATTTTATTTTAAAAAATGCTGAGTGGACATTATCTCACAACAGATATGACAACAATGTGAGGCAATGCATTTGATAATTAGCTAGAGTTTGTCACTCAACAATAAATATGTACTTCAAAACTTCATGTTATACATGATCCACATATCTATTTAATCTGTCAATTTAAATTTTAAAAATATTAAAAATAAAATAAAGGCAGCAAAAGGTACAAACTGAAATAAAAGTATCTTGTTAGCTTCAGCTATACAGATAATTTTAATGGAGTCAAAGATTGTTGGTCGTATAAGTCAAAGTTGCAATCATCTTCACGGTTAAAGACAAAATCAGCATTCACATATATAAACCACAGTTAGCAAAGCACGTTATCATGTTTGTCTTTTGTGCAATAACACTTTAAATAGGAGGATTTGAATCTGTACATTTTCAAATCAGAATTTGAAACTACGATATTATTCAACAGATAAATA
Organism: Marmota flaviventris; assembly: GCF_047511675.1. NCBI lineage: Eukaryota > Metazoa > Chordata > Mammalia > Rodentia > Sciuridae > Marmota > Marmota flaviventris. Next base: position 147,773,852 of record NC_092501.1, read on the forward strand.
TACCTCACATAAATATGACTGTGGTATTATCATTCTGATACTCCATCTAGTGATGTTAAGAGCACTGAAGTTCATTTATTTTTGTAATTAGGCCACATGGAAATAAAAAAGCTAATACTAAAGATGACTCCTCTTTAAAGCAATAGAGATAATACCTAAAATATTTTTTAAAAAGACAGAGTACTGACAATGTAAAAGGAGTTGAAAATGTCTTAATGGGATGAAAAGTAAAATGAATGTCCTTTTCACTAGTACAGAGTTAAATGGAAAATGTGCATGACAGTGTTAGAGACATTAGGAACACATAAATGTTAAAATTTGTTTCATTTTGCTTTTTATGATAAAGTTGACTATTGATGTTGGAACTTTTTATATTTTATCCTGATTTTCTTCAAAGATTAGTCCACAGATGAAGACATCGTCTTCACTAGACTGCAAGAGAAGATAAGAAGGTTAATATGAAAAAATACTCTGAGATAGGCATATAAAAGTCAGAATGCTTTCAATTTAAGTTTCATGATCTAGCACACTCAAATTTTATGGTTCTCAGGAGATATTTCTTCAGCCAAAAAAGTAGTGGACTTAGACTCTATGTCTCTAAACTGAGAAGAAAACCAGTTAATAAAACTCACACTGTTGTTTCACACATCCTGAAGCTTTCAATAAATGTGTGTGTGTGTGTGTGTGTGTGGTGTTTTCGCCCTCCTTTGAAGGCCACACATAACAAACCAACCAAAATGTGAGATAAAAAAAGAGAGAGAAGTAGAACAAAATTAGTATTTTTACAGAAATTACAATATTATTAATTCTTACATTAATATACTTGAAGCAACCAATAATTTAATAAGTTTATTCCTCATCAAGAACAACAAATCAATAACAAAAGAACGATTATGTCAGTATTGTAAATTTGCATTAAAGACCTTAAAGACCAAATGTAGGTAAACCTCATCACAGTCCTCCATGCTACTTCTAAGGACATGGAAAGAGAAATTAGTGGAATTCTGGGAAAATAAAAAAGGGGGGGGAAATAGGTCATATTTTCTTAAAACTTTTTTTTTTTTAAGTAAGGGAGTTGTGTGAGGACAATCTAAATTTAAGATATTCTGAAAAATACTTGCCCTTAAACTTAATATTCCAACAATGAAAACTGAAGAAGAGGAAGTTTTCACTTGGTAAAGGGAAATAAAAACAGAAAAAAAATTTCCTCTTCAAAGATGTAGCATTAAAAAGAAGTTCTGAATTTAAGTATCAATTATAGATGAATTTTCATGACTTTCCGAAATTATACAGATGCATTAAGTACATACTTGTATCTAGAACAATTCTCCAAGAATTGAATTAAATTGGAGAAACTTCAACACAGGCTTTAGGGGAGAAGATTTTAAATGGTTTAAACACTAGAGAAAAACTTTTATATGAATATTTGATGTTAGTAAAATATATACATACAATAAAAGCATTCATTTATTAATGTGCATGATGGGGTTTTAGTTATATCTCAGGATCTATAATTGTCAGAAACATTCATCTGGAAGAACTTAAACTGGAACTACTTCAGCATCTTGGAATTACAATGGTGTCTAACCAAAAGAACCTTAATTTAAATCTGATTTCTGAAGTTAGATAGCTATGAAATTATTGGTTTCCTAAACTGACACAGACTTTTTAGTCTTTGTGTAAATCTTACCTAAAAGAGATAAAGTGTTTCAGGAGAAAATTCTCTTTATACACCAAGTAACTGTATAAGCTCGAAATAAATTCCTAAAAACATAAAATCTATCAAGATTGATTGGTGAAAAAACGTGAAATCTCATCAGACCTATATGTCATAAGAAGATTAAATCAGTGGTGAAAATCTTCACTCAAAAGGAAAAAAAAAAAAAAAAAACAAGACAAAATGATTCACTAATGCATTCCATTCACAATTAAAGAAATATTAATGTCAATCCTTTTAAAATATTCCAAATAATTGAAGAAAAGAGTATATATCTAAGCTCATTTTATGAGATAGGTATTACTCTCACCAAAACAAGACAGAGAGACTGCAATAAAACTATCAGTCAATATCTCTGATGCACACAAATGCAAAATCTTTAACAGATACTAGCACATCAAATCCTATGATATATATATATTTGTTGTTGTTGTTGTTGTTTATTTATTTATTTTATTTATTTTTATACCGGGGATTGAACCCAGGGGCCCTCAACTACTGAACCAAAAGGTCTTTCTAAGTTGTTTAGGGCCTTGCTAAGTTGTTGAGGCTGGCTTTGCCTAGGACATATTAAAAGAATCAGATGACATGATCAAGTGGGACTTACTCTGTTATCCTGGCATGCTAGGATATTTCTTCATATGAAAACCAATGTGATATTTCAAAGTAGCAAAATGAATTGTAAGTATGTGCATATCCTAATAAATAGAGAAAAAAAGCATAAAATGAATTCAGCAAGCTTTCATGATGAAAACACCTGACCAATGAGGAACAGAAGGAAATCACCTCAGCATAACAGAGGCACGTTAGAAAAGACCATAGCTAATATTGTACTCAATGGCGAAAAAATGAAAGTTTATCCTATGAGAAAATGAATAAGGCAACAATGCTCATTCTCACCATTTCTACTCAAAGTAATTCTGTAAGTCCTCACCAGAGCAATTAATAATAATAAAAATAAATAAAGGTCATCCAAATAGGGGAGAAGTAGGATTCATCTTGTGGAGTAGGTTCTGATCTCACATGTAGCGAACACCAAAGACTTCACTAAAAGACTATTGGAACTAATTCAGTAAAGTTGAGGGATAAAAAACTGACACACAAACATCAGTTGAATTTCTATACAAAAAACTATCTGAAATAGAAATTAAGAAAAAAATCCCATTTATCACAGCATGAAAAATAATAAAACAATTAGGAATCAACTTAACCAAGAAGACAAAAATCTTTGTACACTAAAAACTAAAAAATACTGATGAAAGAAATTAAAGACATAAATAAACGGAAAGACATCCCACCACAGTCAATCAGAAAACAGTATTATTATAATGTTCATAGTATCAAACACAATCTACTGGCTCAATGTATTCCTTAACAAATTTTCAATAACCATGTGGATAGGGGGAAATAAAGCTAAAATTCATATGAAATCACAATGGATCCCACATGTCTGAAACAATTTTAAGCTTGAACAGTATTGAGGTTTTCATACTTCCTGATTTCAAAACCTATTACAAAATGATTAAAACAGTCTGAACCTGACATAAAGACAGACACATACACAACTGAGGCAGAATAGACAGCACAGTAATTAATCCAACATGAATGGTCAACTGCTGTTTGTCAAGAGTACCAAGCAAACACAATGCGGGGTGGACAGACACTTCATCAAATTAAACTGGGAAAAATAGAGTTTTTGCATTGGAAAAATAAAATGAGGCCCCTACCTTATTGTATACACAGTTCAATTCAAAATGAGCTCTTGGCTAAAACTTAAGACTTGGAACTGTAAAACTTCTCAAAAGAAACATTAGGGAATAGATTTGTAGCATTGGTCTTGGTGACAACTTCTTGAACATGACACCAAAAAACACAGGCTACAAAAACAAAACTGGTCAAGTGGGAGTATATCAAATATTCTGCACAGCAAAGGATATGATCAACAAAGAAAAAAGGCAGCATGCAGAATTTAAAAAAAACACAAGTCATATATCTGATAAAGTGTTAACCTCCAACACATACATGAAAACTCTCTAACTCAATAACTAGTAATAATAACTTGAATTTTTAAAAAATGTGCAAAGGATGTGAATAGATATTTCTTCAAAGACATACAAGTAGCTAATAGGTATATGCAAAGATGCTCAAAAACAATAATAATAAGGAAATGCAAATCAAACCACAATAGGGCATATGACTTCATACCTGTTAGAATCACCATTATCAAAATGATGACAGAAAAAAAAAAAAAGCCAGATTCAAAAAGTATGAATAAAGATTTGGAAAAGTTGGAACTTCTATACACTGAGGCCAAGGATCTACAGTAGAGGAGCTGCTATAGAAAACAGACACAGTTTCTTTAGAAAGTTAAAATGGAGTCAACAGAGGAATGATGAAAATCCCACATTTTGGGTGCTAATTCTAAAGCATTAACATCAGGATCTAGAAAAGATATTTGCACTCCCGTAATCTCTGTGGCATTATCAACAGTAGTTAAGCTAGGAAAGCAGCCTGAATATCCATCACTGGGTGAGTGGGAAGGAAATATAAATACACATACAAGGGAGTACTATGTGGCCAGATAAAAGAGGAAATTCCTGTCATATGTAACAACATGGATGGATTTGGAAGACATTATGGTATTTGAAGTAAGCCCTCCTCAAAAGAAAAAGCACTGCAGGATTCTGAAACCAGAGTTTTGAGACAAAGCTGGATTCTCTGCTAGCAAATATCAGGAAAGACTAGAGCTCTGCTTCTGCTAGCAGGTGAGTTCTGCATAAGATGCAGGTCTCTATAGCCAAGACGTGTTACAGCTTTCAATGGTGGGCCAAGCTCTCCGATGTTGCAGTAGACCCCAGCCTCTCACCATCAATTTGGAAAAATGAACTCCAGACCAGAATAATTGAGTGTAATGGTAGAATTTATTAAGGAACTTGGACAGAACTTTTTTTTTTTTTTTTTTTGGCGGCGGGGGGTGGGGGGGTGGGTGGTGGTGTTTAGGGGCGGTACCATGGATTGAACTTGGGGCACTCAACCACTGAGCCACATCCCCATCTCTTTTTGTATTTTATTTACTGGTTGGGTCTCACTGAGTTGCTTAGCGCCTCGCGGTTGCTGAGGATGGCTTTGAACTAGCCATCCTCCTGCCTCAGCCTCCAGAGCTGCTGGGATTACAAGCGTAGGCCACAGCGCCAGCTAGGAATACAACTCTTGCAGTGCAAAATGGGACCCAAAAGCAGGTTTTCTCGGTCCTGAGGTTTATATAGTACTTGGTGCACTGCTATGGGTCCAAATATGCTAATTAGAGTTTGAAAATGTACTAATGCTATTGGCTAATTTTGAGTCCCAACTTTCATTCAATTCTGCTTCACTTTCATTTTCTGGAGGCAGGTCAGGAAGCAGGAGGTTGAGGTCATGGGATCTGGTGCACCGAGTCGTGCATCCCTGCAGTGCCCAGGCTGGGCCCTGGAAAGATGGCAGGTGGCACACCATGGCTCACCTTTGCTCTGGCTTGCTTGTATGATGGGCTCCACGTGGCCGGGGCTATGCTTGTCACCTGAGCTCGTACCCATCCAGCCACCACTCTGGGACTCCACCACTCCACCGCTCTGCTGTTCCTTCTCCACGGGGACCAGTAGGCCAGCTGCCGCGTGGCTTGGCAATCAGAGATGGGTCAATTCCTTTTAGGTGAAGTATCTAAAGATATCAACTCACAGTACCAGAAAGTAGAATGATTATTATAGACTGAGGGAAGGCGAAATTATTGCACAATGAATATAAACCGTGATGTGAAGTTGAAAAGTTCTATGTGTCTGCTGTAGCTATCTGCTGTACAACACTGTTCTTACAGTTCATAATACTGTATTGTGTGATATAAGGGTAGACCTCATGTCTTTTTTTTTTAACCACAATTTAAAAATTTGAAAAATCTGTCTTTAGGTTGTAACTAAAACAGCAACAATGGCAATACTCTTATCAAGCTATAATTGGCTTTTACCAGACTGCGAATATCTTGATGAGTAGAAACCATTTGCTTTTTTTTATTAGTGTCTAAAACACTACCTTGAGAATGAGAAATGTTTGGAAATGCAAGTATTGAATTTAATAATCAACTTAAGCTTGGTTTCAGTATTACCGGGATTTTATAAACTACATAATATATCAAAAACTAACAAACTCCAAATGTCATGAAATTTTAGGAATAAAGCAAGAGCTAAAAAGTACTTACATAAATGCTTTTACTGGTTCATCCAGCCCATCTCCCAGATTTATTTCCTAAGCCATGTGGAGGAAAGAGGGTAACAGTTTTACCAGATACCCTCCTGCTTCTATATCCATGACTTTCTAAGAGCCACACCCATTAGCCCATTAATAAATAAGTGTATAAAGTTAAATAATTACATACTGCCTTAGTGGTTGACAGAATGGAGATGAATGTCTATCACTGTAAGAAATATATTATTATAGATACTCAATAATTATATCTCTGGTCCTGACATATACTCCCCATTCCTGAAATGTCTACTTAAAGTGGTTCTCAGATCTTGCTCACATATTAGAAATAAATGCCAGGGGTGGTGGTTGCACACCTGTAACCTCAGCACCTCCAGAGGCTAAGGAAGGAGTATCACACATTCCAGGCCAGCCTCAGCAATGTAGTTGGATCTTGTCTCACATAAAAATTAAAAGGGGCTAGAGATGTGACTTAGTGGTACAGGGTCCCTGGGTTCAATCTCTGGTAATGAAGAAGGAAAGGAGGAAGGAAGGGGAGGAAGGAAATGAAAACAGAAAAATCCCTTTGCTTCACTTCAATTCAGTTAAATACAAATCCGTAGAATCTATAGAGCACGGGTTCTGGTGTCAAAAGTTGCACAGATAGTTTCAATAGGAAACCAGGCTTGAGAACTGATTAAAAGGCTTGGAACAATAGTGAAGTTCTTTAAGAATCAGCTGATCTGGAGCATGACTGACATCCCTTAAGTGTGAAGGAAGTCTTTGGATCTCACCTCCCACTAAGAAAGAGGCACAAGGAAGGGCTACACTGGTTTTGAGAAGCAGGCTTTATGATACTTAAAAAGAGTTTTGTGACCCAATTACAGGTGGAGTCTGAAAAGCAGACTTTGCAGAAAATATGAAATAGCATGAAAGTGGTTTTGCCTCTTTCTATTTGACCCAACTTATTAATTGTTTAAGATGTGTTCAACAGATGAAAATGCATTGCGATATTTTTAGAAAATTCTAACAAGAGAAGATATATGTAGACCCCATGATTTTGGAACAATACTATTTCTCTCATAGCAGAGAACTACACTCCATTTGAAAAACAGCTTCAAAGTGCTATAGTATACTCACCTGATAATGCATCTATCCATTTGTGAGACAGAAATTGGCCTGAGTTGTGGTGTCCAGCTTTGTGTATCTGATTTCATCCTGAGCTTGTCCAGAAGGTGAAAATACATTGCATGAAAAGAGCCTGGCGTGATTGTGCACATCTGCAATCACAGCTGTTTAAGAGGCTGAGAGGAAGAGAATCACATGTTCTAGGCCAGGGCAACACAGCAGGACACTGTCTCAAAATTTAAAAAGGCTGGGGATATAAACCAGTGGTACAGCACCTCTGTGTTTAATTCTCAGTACTGCAATAAATACATAAGGAAGGAAGGAAGGAAGGAAGGAAGGAAGGAAGGAAGGAAGGAAGGAAGGGAGGGAGGGAAAAAGATGCATGAAAAAAATGTCCCACTATCTCACATCACCTAAATGTGTTACTGGCACTTTTTCTCACATCTATAGCTCTACAGCTGATTTCCTGTGATAACACAGAGTAGGAGATACATTGAGCATTGCTGGCAAACAGATTGGAATAATTTGTTAGAATTAGATGAAACCATGCATTTTCCATGCTGCTGTCCCATTCTGAGGTGGACTTAAATAAATACTGTAAAGGGGAATCTTCTCAGCTGGTAGAGTTGCAAGCAGTACAGTTGTCATTTAATCTGTACAAATAAAACTATGGCCTGATTGGGGTATATACGCATGCTGGCATTCAGAAGAGGGTGATTTATCTGTGGTTCACAAAAGTGAAAAGAACAAGACTAGAAGATCCAGTATCAAGGGGAAATGGGGAAGAGTGATATAGAGAGAAGTACCAGAGTGAGAACAAAGCATTGTGTTATTGTAATGCTTTTTGTGAAATCTCCACTGCCCAGGATGGCCTTAGCAACACTGGACAGGCTGAATCAAGTTCTGACCATTAACCATCTTACACCATAGCAACTCTGGTGATGTCATGATGACCTCATGAAGAAAGAGGCCATGGAGAAAGAAAGCGCTCCATGGACCCTGCCCTGTCAGTTGCTTCCCATCGAAGTTCATCTAGCTGAAACAACTCCAAAAAGAGCAATTATCAGTAGCAGAGAATAACACTATTCTTCAACTACACCATCCAGAAGCCAGTGATGGTGTATTACCAGCTGAGCTTCTTCCAACTTTGTAGGACACCTGTTTTCCTTAACAATTTAAAAATGAGCTCTAGACATGATTTTGTCTTTCTTGTAGACTGTGCTTCCATATATAGCACTTTCATATACTTCTACACCGTAGAAGGCCAAATGGATCAATTTAAAGTATCCCCCATACAGTTTGGCCTCAGGTCAAGGTAACCATTTTTATAGCAAACGAAGAGACATGGCAAGGGTGCATAGATATACATTCCACCACCGCTGTAAAATGTACCCCAATGTCCCAGACCCACAGAAAGCCAGATGCAGTCCAGTCCTTTCCTCAGTGAACTGCTTGGGAAATGCATTCTTCATAGACCCATAACCTGTATTGTTGGACAGAGAAATTTGTTCCCCTTTGGAAACTGTCCTGGCTGAGAAAATCATGAGCATTTCATTGAAATAGAAGACACACATGCAGCAGGCTATTTTGAATTATTTCAGTTAGAGGACCAGCATTCAAAGAAAGGAATTACTATACTTGCTACAGAAAACAGCTTTAAATGGTCTCATTCACCTCATCAGGAGGAGTAGGGAAGAGTATTTCCAGAACACAGGCAGCACTTTGGGAATGTCTTGGTGCTTTTTATAGCTTGAAGTTAAGACAAAGCCACACTATTAGCAACCACCACCCAAGTGTGAGGCGGATGAAGATCTCTGTCATCCCAAGTGAAATCCTGGAAGATGTGGAGAGATGAGGATCATTAAGGTCCCTGCATCTTAGAAAGGATGGCAGTTTCATTTGCTCTTGAAGGCTTGGGGTTATACCAATCCTTTTGGTAAAGAAAATAAGAATGTGTGTGTGTGTGTGTGTGTGTGTGAGAGAGAGAGAGAGAGAGAGAGAGAGAGAGAGAGAGAGAGAGAGAGAGAGATTTTTTAAACAGGATGTAAGCAAATATAAGCCCAAATGTGAGCTGTATTTCACTGAATACATGTGTCCCCTCAGGTCTTGGACATGTACTCTCCTCTTGTGCCTAAGTAGCATTACCCAGGATTCACATAAGTCCAGGGTCAGAAAAAGTTGCTGTTTCTGCTTTCACAACAATTACCAACCAAGGAAACTTATATTCCTCCAACTGATAAGAAAAGACCTCTGTGCCTCTTCGCTTACTGAGCAGAGATGGTGAAGCTCAGGTAATCCAGGTATAGAAGAGTTAGCTCCCAGAGTTAGTCCCAGTGGCTTGGGATCTGTGAGTTATTTCTCTCTTCTTTTCAACAGACAGTTCTGCGAGCAGCAAATTCATTGAGCCTCTATGAAAATGGCCTTTGAGACCAAACAATCAGCCATATTCATTATAAAACAAACAAAAATAACACACCTTTTCCTTTTTGTTCTTTATATTTCTCTTTTGACCTTGTATTTCTGCTTCCATGGGACTGCATGCTACAATAGGGTTTTAACATGAAAGTTTGTCCTCAGGCTGTATTTTCCAGAGAATCTAGACTAGAACGTCAGCCAAGTACCATCTAAAAAATATATTTAAGAAAAAGTGATTACAGAAATAATAAGGTAGATCTAAAAAGTAACATTTATTTTTATCATTACAGTGAGAATTCAACTGATGATATAAAGCAATGATTATATTTCATGCAGAACATCTAGTAAAATAAACTTTCTATAATTTATTTTGTTCTTCTTTTGGAATCAATGTGTATTTAAGAACTCAGTTTCTCCCCAAAATAAGTTCTATTCATGCATTGATCTTTGAGGTAGCAATCAAGATTCTAAACACTAAGTTACTGGGGTAGAATTAGAACTCCCCCCTCTTTCTTGACATACAGAGCCCTATAACTATCAAGACAATTGATTTCTTTTGGATGATGATCACAATAAAGCTGGTACCCTCATCACTAAGTCACTCTTTTCTCATTTAGATTTGTGTATCTCCTCCTATCCTATTGTTATGGTTTAGATTTGAAGTGTACCCCCAGAAACTCATGTGTTGAAGGCTGGTCCCCAGTGCAGCAATATTCAGGAGTGGGGCATGGTTGTCCCTGGTCTCTTTCTCTCTGCTTCCTGAGTGCCACAAGCTGAGCAGCTTCCTTCTCTTCTGCCATTGGTAGCAGCAGATAAATATTTCTATCAACATGAGCAATTATAAGATAAACAAATGTTAATTAATGCAAAGATCTTTGCTTTCAGAAATTTTAAACCATTGTTTTTATTGTAAATAAATATCAGATACTAATATTATTATATCAGGATGACTATGTTTTATGTAAGAATCATCCAATTATTGTATTTTTGATAAATTGCCTCAAAATTTCTACTAAAATATTTGGATAATGTTGTGTTTCTGTCATCACCATGAGGTATAGTATGATCAAAGTATCAAGTCAGTAATAATATAGACATGACCTACACAGAATAAGGAGATGGACAATACTAGTTGCATTTTTATAGAATAAAAAAGTTCTATTTGTTAATGTGTTTAAATGCTCCCTGCTGTATATTCCCCAAACTACTAAATCATGTGCTTCAAATATTTTTCTGCAACCATTTGTCCTTACCTTTAGATCAATCTGCTTATTTCATTCATGTGCTACATAGGCCTTTCGAACACAGCAGCCAGAAATGATAGGAGTTTAAGTAATTTACACATCCTTGGCTTGAAATTCCCCACTAGTTTTACATTTCACTCAGTTAAAAGACAAGTGTTGGCCTATAGTGGCCCAAACCCTCTATGTTGTCTCTCATCTCTCCCCCTATGACACAGACCTTGCTTCACCACACCAGGGGTTCACACATTTTCTCTTCCCTGAGCACATGTTGTTCCTTTAACTAGGGAGATAATATAAAGGAAATATCACAAATGTTTTTTTACAAAATCAGTAGTAACTTTGACAGCTTATATGGTGCTCTCAAGTATATGTAATGAAACTACTACACACTTTTCTAAACTCTCCGATATAACAGCAGCAACAACAATTACAAAATACACACACATTTCTTTAAACCACACTAAAAGCAAAACAACAAGAACCATCTTTCTATCAAGAAAGTAAAATAACATTTTTACTTTGAATGAGTGAATAAGTAGTTTATGGCCATAAAATATAGAGACAATGGAGCAGCTAATTTTAAATGTTATATTAACAAATAAGTTTGTTTGTTTATAAAGGTTAAAGTTATAGATACCATGTTACTTTTCTGGATATTGACAAGTGTGACATTTTCCTCATGAATTTATAATTGGTTAAGATTCCTTTTCTCTCTCTCCAAATAATTGTTTACTTTCACAACAAACTTTTTATTATTTTTTTCATAAGAAAATTTGTCATCATTGCATAAAGTTGAATCCCTACAAAGCTAAGATCTGCCCTGCTCTTTCCATACTAGGCACCCGAACCCTTTGAACTCCTAATCAAGGTCCCCTGAACAAACCAAGTAAAAAGGCTTCCTCCTCCATCTCTGTACTTCCTGCCCCTCCTCCATTTTCTTTTTTGATTACTTTCAAATTTGCAATCCTATAGGAGTCCAAATTGTGGCATATTGTTGGAATCAAATTATTAACCATCAAGCTGAGAAATGTTTTTAGAAACTTATTTAGAAGTTTCTCATTAATAAAAAAAAGAAGAATCTTCATTTTTTAGCTATATTTGTTTTTGGGAAATATGAACATAAATTAAATATATCACTTTGTTATTTTTGGAAAATAAAGTCTAAATCATACTAAACTTGATATAATGAAGAAATACATGGTTAAATTTTTACTGTTAATATACATACAGTTTTTCTTCTGTGTATTGGCAATAGCCAGTCATATATTTATATTTTGCCAATTACTTTCAGAGGACACAGAGTTCTAGAAAGAAAGATGATTTTGATTCAGTAAAATGACGAGTATGACCTTTTGCTCTTAGTTAAGTGGCTCTTGCATGGTGATATTAATCAGACCCAATTACCCAGAATACTTCAGAAACATTTCACTGCTAAGGTTCCCAAGGAAAGTTGGTTGAAGGGAAAAGGGAGTCATTCAGTGGGAATTTTTGCTTTTAATTAAACTTTGTGTTATTTGGCATTTGTGAAATGAAAAATGTTGTGTTGACTAAAAATCAATACAAACAAATATTTAAAAATCTAATAAGATACAAAATGATAAATTAGATACAAACTATAAATAAAAGCTAATTTTTTTTGACATTTAGAAGTATAGTAGTCTATCTGTCCTATGAAGAGAGATGCTTTGATAATTTTATTATTATTTCCTATCAAAATGTTGGGTTTGAAATTTGGGTCAGTCTTTCTAGGAAATAAGAATGATACCACAATGTCTTATTATCTTGCTATTATACTATTGACTTGATCCTATTTGAATTAAAATCACAGTTCAACCATGAAAAAGTGTCTAAGTATTTCCTAAGTTTAAAATCAGACTAAGAATTCTTACCTAATGTCTACCTCTTATTGCTTTACATTTTTTTTATTTCATATTATGATATGGTTATTGATAATGTTAAAATTTATCTGAGCCCTTCTATTCTGGGAAAGAAACCATGTTTCTAGAATCCCACCACCACTGCCATTTTGTGCTGTGGAAAATGACCTGCCTCAAATCTTGCTGCAAAGATTCACCCTACCACCTAAGAGTTTAGATAAAAATTATGAGTGAGCTTTTAGTTTATTTATGACAAGGCTGAACACAGACCTTCCATATTTTCATTTTCTATCTCACAATTTATTAGCTGAATTGTTTTGTAACCCTGATCAAGTAGAACGAAATTAACCAGAAATTTGGTGAAGCTTTCCTCCTCCTGAGACCCCTGAACATTGGTCTACCCACACTCTGAGCCAGCAAGCAGTCCCTGGCGCCAGGGAGAGTAGACTGGCCTCAGCATAAAACATTTGCTCATCTATTATCCAATCATGCCACCCTTTCCTTTTGCCTCCCCACACCTTGTTCTTGCTCGTTTTGTTTATTCCTCTGAAGTAAAGAGAAGCCTTTTTTTGCCTAACACTTATGAATCTTACATTCAGAATGCTCTCCTCTCTCAAGACAAACTTTTCAAATAAAACCTCTCCTCACCTAAGTTCAGATGTACTTTAAATTCAACATTATGTAACTTGTTTACATCATGGGACTTTCTGTGAAGGGTAAATGGGAAATCCCTGGACTGATTTTGTACCTCTAAATGTCTCAAAAATAAAAGATTGAAGAAAAAAATCATACTTGTTTCAGTGTGTATATTCTATGCATTTTGAGTGCCTTTTTTTTCTTTTATGTAATAATTTCATTACTGTTGAGGAAAACAGGACAAGAAACACAGAGAGTTTTAAATGATTTTGGATGAAGGCCTTGAGCAGGGGAGAGGTCAGAAGTTGCTTTCTAGGCAAAAATTTCTCCTCAGTTTTTTTTTTTTACAAGTTCTATTTTACATGTTTCCTCTTGTACATGATTAAAACCCAAGATGTACTCCCAACCTCTTTAAGAAATTGCATTTATACTGGAATTTTTAAAGGGACTTGTACTCATGAATAATAAAATTTCTAAAATCTATTTCGAAAAAAAACCTGATCACACATTTGTGAAAAACAAGTAAACAAAAGAGGGGTTTGATTTTTAGATGTTTGTATCTCTTCAAAAGAATGTAAGACTAGTATATATATATATATATATATATATATATATATATATATATATATATATAATGTACTTTTGAGTGAGTATATCACATGCTGGCCTTTTGATGTTAAAGGGGTCAATTCTTTTCTCAGTTTCTTTCTGAATACTGATGGGGATTCTCTCTTTGACCAAATTCTTGGTTCCCTTGAGCTCTCTTCTGGGCTAGGCCCTGACTTTTTGGTTTCCAGTTTCACCTCTGCATTTTCTGGTTTTAGTAAGTATCCTGCTAATTCATTTTAGTGACAGTCTCCTAACCTCCATAATGGCTGCCTGAAGGTTGGATTGATTTCTTCATTCTCTACCCTCTCACAGGTGAGGTTTAAGCACCCTGACTTGACTTCAATAATAAATCTATGGACTGGGGATATAGCTTAGTTGGTAGAGTGATTGCCTCACACGTATAATGTCCTGGGTTCAATCTCCATCATCATCATCATCATCATCATAATACTATTAGGGCAATTGTACAATAATATCCAACTTACACTTAAGTCACCTCTTAAAAATTTTCCATCCACTGATCCTAGTTCTTGGCTATAAAAAATTCACAATTGTCCAGGTTGTATTAAGAATTGAGCCTATTTTCTCTCCTTGTGTGACAAACCCCATTGTAGTAACCTTGAACAGAATCTGCCCTATGATTCTTCAACAAATGTTATGAGTACTTTTTTCTTATTTTGTTTTGAATTTTGTTATTGTTTTGTTTTTGTTTCTGAGGATTGAACCTAGGGACATTCTAATACTGAGTACATTCCCAAGTCTTTTATGTATTGTTTTTTATTTTATTATAATCTTGCTCCATTGCCAAGTCTGGCCTCTAATTTGTGATCCTTCTCCCTTAGCCTCCCAGACACTGGATACCACCATACCCAGCTATTCTTCTTTTTTTTTTTAACAATACCATTATCAATTTCCTGGATCTTATCTAATCATTTTTTTCTCATTTTTGACTGATGTTACTAGGCTTTCCTAGTTCCCTGATAACCATTTATCCAGTCAATGACTTTATAAACTGCCTCTATATCAGCATTAGACTCTTGTAGAATTTTAGAGAATATTTTTTAAAGCAATAGAAAGAGGGGGAAAAAAAGAAAATCCAACGACTGTTATTATTGTGGATTTTGTGTCCTATATATTTCCCAGCTAAAGCTTATTTTGAAATTTAGTTGATCGTTTTCTTATATATATTTTTTGAAAGACATATGATAGCAAAGGATTACTGGCTGCCAAAGTGTATGGAATGGGGTGAGACTTCTCTGCTTCATGTTATAATTGTGCATATGTGTTATTACACGTTTCCAAACTCATAATGATGTATAACATTAAATGATCTTTAAAATAAGCTGTGAAGTTTGATTGGCCATGATGTATGAATGTATTTTCAATTGCATCAAAGGTACAGCTCTGTTGGGTAATATTGATGGTGGGAGGCTGTCCTTACAGAAAGGTAGGAGGTATAGGGAAATCTCTGATCTTTCTTAATTTCTGTTCTAAAAGATAAGAGGTTAATAATATTTATAAAGAACATTTTATATATATTTTATATATGTTTTTTTTCTAATTTTTTTTAAAGTTTGAAATCCAAAACATACTTCTAATCCCAAGAATCTTGGATAAGAAATGTTCAACATGCACTGTAATTCTACATATATGCTGTTTCAGTTATATGTGTGATAACACATTCTTTTAGCTACTTGTCTTTGTACTTTGTTGATAATGTCTTTGGTGGTACACAATTTTAAAAACTACTCAAGTAAAATTGATTATTATTTTTTAAATCAATAATAAAAAATAATCTTTCCTAAAAAAAAAAGAACATGAATGGTAGTGTTTTTTTAAATATTTAATACAAACTACATAAATATTTTATTATAAAAATGATAAAGAAATTGTTCACATTAGAAGTTTTGTTCCATAAAATTATATATATATGTATTTATTTATATGTAACTGTTGCATACAATTTATATAAAATTTTGAGCAATAATTTCTTTTATTTTTATCCTTACATCACTTTTCCATTTGTTTTCTTAATATCACAAAAAGATTCGTTTTAATGGCAGAATATTTTCCCTCCACTGACTTGTGACTGGCAGACAAGAGTTGGTAATGACCACAGAAAAGAGAAAATAAACAGAGTGCTTGAGGCCAGATCCAAATAATCCCCAAAGTGGGAGATTTCAGGAAACATGTGGGCTGAGAATCTCTAGAGGTATGCATTTGTTTTGGGACTGAGGTACTTCCCAAAGGAATTCCCAATGAAACCCAACAGTATTTAGGTTTAGCATTTAACTCACATAAAAGGAAAACTCAGGAAGCAACATATGATTCCAAATTTTACAATTATTCAAGACACTCTTGCCCTAATCATTATTCAATATATATTACTCATTAAATAATAATAATTTGATAACATATTTCTGTGAGATACCAAAAGACATGCCAAAAATATAAGCACTCCTCGTTAAACATATTTAAAAACAGAATTTCTAAAGTTTTATCCAAGACTTAACTTAAAACCCAGTACATGGAACAGTGGAGAAAAAAATGTGAGAAAGATAAACCTATGTTGAAAGTAATTTTTTAACCATACAAATATAATATTAAGTTCCATTGAAAAGGAGAATTGGAGTGAAACGTTTTTGTGAGTTTCAAAGACTTGAAAGCTGAATAAAGTAATGTGAAACTATTAAATAAGGTGACCTGACCTGCTAAAAGCAATTTAAATCGCTAAAGGAAATATTCAGCACTTTTCACATGTAGATGGAAAAGTTGTCTTCTGAAGGGTCAGTTATGTTAGAAGGACTAAAACAAATGGGAGAATTTCAGAAAATTGCCCTTTGGATACTTAGTGTAGAACATTATAAATGACCTTGTGCCTAGTGAATCTAGTCTGAAAAGATTCAGTCAGCTTGTATTGGCGAGAATAAAACAATTTTTTAAAATGTTAATATCTAGTTATTTTCAGCCCAGAGGCAATTATTTTTTTCTGGAAATTATTTTGTGGATCTTATTTTAACTTATGATTACAGAATGTGTTTTGAATTTCAAATCTGATAAAAACTAATTATGAACAAATATATTTTTATGTTAACCTTAAATGTAGAATAGTTTACTTCAAGAAATACCTATGACACAGAATTATTTTTGGTTTTGTCAGAAAACATATTGAGTAGTCTTCATTTCAAGGTATAAGGAAGAAGTAGTGGTCAATAAAATTTATTCTATGAGGAAAGTAAAGTAATAAGGTCTAGTTATAAAATAAATAATAACATATGTACTTCAGTAAAGAATTAGAGCTAAAAGCAAGAGTAATATAAATGATATATTTCTTGAAAATATCTACTTCGTAACACATTTCTCCACACAGGCAGTTGTGATGATATTCTTCATATAAATGAGAATAGGAAAAGTACATCCTAATATCAAATGCTGGATTTCTGTATTTTATTATGTAAGATAAGAGATGTGATTCCAGATAGGTTTACTGTGCTGAGATGTGTCTAGTTTTTTCAAATTCAATTGTCCTTTGAGGTCATGATTTGACAGTTGTTTACTGGTTAGCCTGATTCAGGTAATATCTCACAACAAATGCAACTTTCTTTGGAATAAGGGGCTCCAAGTTTGGTATGGACAGGAATTTCTGTTAATATCCAAAAGATCTGGGACATGGTAGGAGCAAAGCACCTTTTTTGAGTCCAGAAAGACAGAACACTCACACACAGCTAGTACATGAAGGGGAGTCTGTTATTTACAGATAGGCAGCAAAACACTGTGGAAACCTGGGATTCCTGTCCAGCTGGTCCCTTAAGGCTCAGGAGAGCTACAGAGGGGAGTTTGAGTCTCATCTGTTTGTGCCTCATTTGCACAGTACCTAAAAGATCCCAGAAAGCACCCCCATGCCAATGTTTTATATTTCAGGATCAAGGAGAATCACTAGGATAAAACATTGAAGTAAATCTCTTTCTAGTGGCACTAGAACAAAGCTCAGGCCGCCCCATCACTCCCTATCTCAGTACATGGCATTCGCAGCACACCACACACTTATTCTGGATGAATACCCATTACCAAAGAGGGAGAACTGAGTTGTTCCAAGGACACACTGAGAGCTGTCTTAACAGTTCAACATTTTTTTTTTTTTGGTAGAATCTATGAAGAAAATGAGTACATTTTCAAATACATATAGGTTGTTCTATAATATTAATGCTTCTATTTTTCTTCAAGATAATTCATTTGAAAAGATATGTCATTGTGTAATGATAGAAAAATATAGGATGGTTTCACTCTTGATAATTATTAAATGTGTGACTTTGGGCAAGACACAGTCATTTGAATTTCAGTGTGTTGATTTCTAAAATGTAATTCATATTGTTTTTAAAGAGACCTATCTTTCTTGTTTTTATAAGAAAACATGTAAATTTTATTTATTAATAGAAAGCTCTATAATTAAGAAATATACTCAATTTGAATATCATTGTAAAAGTACAACTTTTCAAAAATCCTCATTGTTGAAAATAATGACTGTATGTGCTATGTAAAATGTATATTCAAGATATTCTATTAATTAACTATATTGCCTTGTATAGTTGTTTTTTTAAAAAAATAAAAATCTTAAACTAAAAAATGTTTGTATCTTTTCTATAATTTTCATTTTGATGGCCTTGAGGTTTTAAGGACATTATCCATGTTCAAGAAAATAATGTCATATAAATTCTGGTATTGCTAATATGCAATATGCTAGTTAGTTCATTTTAACAGAATCTAGCAGTTTAATAGCTGAAATAACCTGTTTAACATTGCATATGTCATTACCTACATGTTTCAAACATGTGTAAGTAGACAAGGACAAGTACTTTATAATTATATTTATAAAGACCTGCCTTTAAGACAATGGAAATTATTGAATTATTCACCCAGTGCTATGATTTTCTTGTAATGAGTGCTATCCTGGTTGACACTAAAATATCACCACACTTAATTAACTTATTTATTTCAAAATATAAACGTGCTTTTTTGGGAGGCCACTGAAAATATAAATGTCTACTTTACAACTTAAGTTCTGGTATAGCGATGCTACCTGCTTCACACTTCTTGCTAGGGATTGCTTTGGCTATTCTGGGTCTCTTATTTTTCCAGATTAATTTCATGACTGCTTTTTCTATTTCTAAGAGGAATGTCACTAGGATTTTGATTGGAATTGCATTAAATTTGTATAGTGCTTTTGGTAGTATGATCATTTTGACAATATTAATTCTACCTATCCAAGAACAAGGGAGATCTTTCTATATTCTAAGGTCTTCCTTTAGGGTTCTGTAGTTTTCATTGTAGAAGTCTTTCACCTCTTTTGTTAGGTTGATTCCCAAGTATTTTATTTCATTTTTTTGAGGCTATTTGTAAATGGGATTGTTTTCCTCTTTTTCTTCCCTTTCAGAGGATTTGTCACTTATATACAGAAACGCCTTTGATTTAATGGGTGTTGATTTTGTATCCTGCTACTTTGCTGAATTCCTTTACTAGTTCCAGAAGTTTTCTGGTGGGAATTTTTAGGTCCTCTAGGTATAGAGTCATATTACACTACAGAGCAATAGTAACAAAAACAGCATGATATTGGCACCAAAATAGACTGGTAGACCAATGGTATAGAATAGAGGACACAGGGACAAACCCACATAATTACAGTTATCTTATATTACACAAAAATGCCAAAAACATACATTGGAGAAAAGATAGCCTCTTTTACCAATGGTCCTGGGATAACTGGAAATACATATGCAACAAAGTGAAATTAAACCCCTATCTCTCATCATGCACAAAACTCAAGGACCTAGGATTAAACCAGAGACTTTGCGTTTAATAGAAGAAAAAGTAGGCCCCAATCTCCATCATATTGGATTAAGCCCCTACTTCCTTAATAACACTCCTATAGCACAAGAATTAAAATCAAGAATCAATAAATTGGATGGATTCAAACTAAAAAGCTTCTTCTCAGCAAAGGAACGATTATGTGAGGTGAATAAAGAACCTATAGCTTGGAAGCAATTTTTTTCCACTTGCACATCTGATAGAGCTAGTGCTCTATCTGATCTAATCTCTAAGTTATATAAAGAACTCAAAAAGCTAAACACTGAAATAACAAATAACCCAAGCAATAAATGGGCCAAGGAACTGAACAGATACTTCTCAGAAGGTGATACACAATCAATCAACAAGTATATGAAAATATGTTCAACAACTCTAGCTATTAGAGAAATGCAAATCAAAACAGATTTCATCTCAATGCAGTCAGAATGGCAGCTATTAAGAATACAAACAACAATAAGTATTGGCGAGGATGTGGAGAAAAAGGCACACTCATACATTGCTGGTGGGACTGCAAAAGTGGTGGAGCCAATATGGTAAGCAGTATGTAGATTCCTTGGAAACCATATAATGGAACCACCATTTGACCCAGCTATCCCACTTCTCAGTTTATACCCAAAAGAGTTAAAAAACAGCATACTACAGGGACACAGCCATATAAATGTTTATTGCAGAACAATTCACAATAGCTAAAATGTGGAACAAACCTAGATGCCTGTAAGTAGATGAATGGATAAATAAATTGTGGTTTATATGCACAATGAAATATTACTCAGCTACAAAAGATAATAAAATCATGACATTTGCAGTTAAATGGATGAAGTTGGAGAATATAATACTAAGTGAGGTTAAACCAAACCCCCAAACCAAATGCAGAATGTTTTCTCTGATATAAGGAGGCTGATTCATGGTGGGGTTGGGAGGGGAAGAATGGCAAGATTAGACAAACTAGATAGGGCAAAGGGAGGGAGTGAGAGGGAGGGGGCAAGAGGTGTAAAAATATTTGGAATGAGATGGACATCATTACCCTAAATGCATGTATGAAGACAAAAATGGTGTGAATATACTTTGTATACAACCAGAGATACGAAAAATGTACTCTATATGTGTAGTATTAATTGTAATGCATTCTGCTGTCATATATAACAAATTAGAATAAAAAATAAAATTCAAAAAAAGTCTACATTATTACAAAAAAAACCACCCAGTTTGTCAATATTACATAGACTCATTGATTTGAACACTGAACAAAGAGATCTTCCTCATTGTCTGTAATGATGTAACTCTTGGAGACCTGGTGGGTACAGTGTCCTTTAATTTGTGTGTGTGTGTGCATGTGTGTGTGTGTATGTATGTATGTGTGTGTGTCTAAACCAGGACCAAGTGCCAGGAATAGAACAACGAATAACAGAAACGAATTCTTGATCTAAGCAGAAGCCAGAATTTCCTGTGAAAGATAAACATTCAACAAATAATTACCCAATTGTTTGTTATTATAATAAATTATATAAAGAACAAGACCATGTCCATCAGAAAATGTCTATCAGACCCTAGTCTGGTCTTGGTAGAAGGCAACTTTTTTTTCAGATTTTTTTCATTGCTGTGAGTAAAATTCCCCACAAGAACAAATTACTGGAGGAAATGTTTATTTGGGGCTCAAGGTTTCAAAGATTTCATTCCACAGATAACTGACTCCATTTCTCTGCACCCAAGTGAGACAGATTTCATGGGGGAAAGATGTGGTAAAAAGAGGCTTCTCCTCACATGATAGCCAGAAAGCAGAGAGAGATAGAGAAGGGGAAGTGGCCACAGGGAAGATGCACCCTTCTAGGGCATGCTGAAGTGACCTGCCTCCTCCATTCAGTGTACAGTTACCTGCCTCCATTACCTGCCTTCGGTTACCACCCTGTCCCTCCATTCAGGTTAGGTGGGCTGATTAGGTTACAGTGTTCCCAATCCAATCATTTTACCTCTGAACATTCCTGCATTAATAAAGGAGATTTTGTGGGGGACACCTCATATGCAAATAATAATACCTTCCTTAGAAAAAAAAGGCTTCTAAAGTAAGATTTACATTGATTATACAACTATTATACAACTATTGCAAATATTTCTCTAAATTCAAAGTTTTTCCCCCATTCTTTGTTTTCATTAGAATTCTTTTATCCAAATTTAATAAAACATGATCCATTTAAAATACCTTCATGTAAATCTTTAAAGGTAACACTTTATAGAAATGTTAAAACTTCAATTCATAGGAAATATTTTTTTTTTTTTTGAAAATAAGATTTAGTGTTTCACCACTAACGACTTTGGAAATGGACTTCTCCTTGGGAATACACAATAGTACATGATGATAACCAGTAGAAACACCACCTGTATTCAGTAATGGGTGGTTTTTTTAAATGAATGCACTATTAATGTTTTTCTTCATACAAAATACTTTTTTTCCTTTATCCTTGAAACTCTAACTCTAGTTCCTGAAATTTTTATATTATATCAGTATGTTACTCAATCTATAATTTTTTGAAGAAAACATACATTTCCTGATATTTTGTGAATCACTTTTTTTGTTATTTTCAAATTAGTATTGAATGGTTCAAAACATGTTTGACAGTTTATATCTTTTAAGGTTACCTGAGGACTTTCATAACAAAAATTGAAATATTACTTCTTTATTTAATTTATTAAATTAATTGGAAACATAGCCATTATTCATAACATAAATTTATTTTATTCACTAAGAATTCAAATTCACTAAGCACAAATAAAATTGAGTTAATATCTGAATAATTTGTGAGTGAAATATTTTATTTTACCTCCTTTTTATTTAAGAATTTAATTGTAAATAGCAATAGTAGGATACATACCTTATAAATAAAAATAATTTACTTGCCATGATTTTAGAAAAAGTCCAGAACATATGCAAAAATTGTTATTATAAAATTATGAAAGTCTTACTGTAATGAATTGCTTTAGCTAATGGACATAAGTGACTAAAAAATATTTTTCAGTAAGTACAGCAGGTAGGTGAAAATACAGGAATAGCTGGAAGCACATTAACATCTGGTTAGAGAAAAATTTATTCATGTTCTCAACACTTGGTCTAATCTCTAGATTTCTCCTCACCCAATATTAAATGACTGAATTAGACCCTTATGACAAATAGTCTCTTTAAGTAGGCATTCATTTAACAAAATTAAGTAGCCAAAATAGGAGAGATGGAGTCATTTGTCATTTTCTCCAAACCCCCATTTTGTGTGAGGAATAGGGAATCTGATGAGGGGAAAGTACAGATTTAGAACAGGTTGTTATGCATGTGGTGATCTTACATGACAAACAGGACATGATTAGAGAACATTTGTGCCCAGGACCAAGCTCTTTCTGAGTCCCCAAGACAAGCAAAGTCTTAACAGAATTGTTCTCATAGTTTTGATGCACTGCTTTTGGATCAAGGGTTTTGAAAGGCAATGTAGACAGTCATAGCTATCTGCATATGTTGAGATTTGATTTTCAATGGGAGTAAAGAGGAATAGATTTAAAGCATAATTAGAAACATGCTTAAAATAATGTTTACAATAAAAGAAAAGCAGATAACTAATAAATGTAATGAGGAGAGATTCTGGAATAGATAGCAACTTTTGATGACTTTTCTTTTTCCCATCAGTTTTTCAACACTGTGATCAAAAGACTTGACAGGAACAATGTTAGAATAAAAGATTATTTTGGCTAATGATTTTGGGGTTTCAGTTCATGGCTCACTGACTTTATAGCTCTGGGCCAAACATAAGAAAAAGGTAAGGACATGCCAACCAGGAAGCAGAGAGAAAGTTCTGCTCACCGTGGACAAAATATACATCCCAAAGGCTTCACCCCAGTGATTTATTTCCTCCATCCATACCTTACCTGTCTATAGTTCCTTCCCAGTTTATTCATATAAGTGAATTAATCCACTGACTAGGTTACAGTTCTCATATTCTAATCAGTTTACCTTTGCACTATCATGTACATGAGCTTTTGCAGGACACCTCATATCTAAACCATAGCACATATTGTTCTCTGAATTTGGACCAAAAACTTTTTAACTCAGCAAACTAATTTCCTCTGAATGATCACTATGTACAAAGATTTGTGACAGTTACAAAACAAACAAACAAAAAAACTATCTTTGTTAAAACAAAACTATAAAAAAAATAGGCTTTTGTGGAGGTCAGGATCTTCTGAAGAATGCAAACTTTTAAAAAAATAATTTTTCTAGAGTAAGAGTTGCAGAGATATGAACAAATGTCATCAATGTATCTCCAAATCTCAACATATTACTCACAAACCTTAGGAGCACAATCAAATCTGTAGAGTTAATGTGGCAGTATTAAGACTCCGTTATGATACAAGACCTTAAACATCATACTAAGGAAATGCATGTAAATAAATGAAGAGAGAGTTGACACTAAGAAATCCTGGTAATGTCTAAAGTCCAGGACACTGCTGTGTAATACTGGCTTTTTCTTCTTTCCATGGGGGTGACACATGTCTTTCTTGTGTTTGTTCTTTGACAGTACTGCACCTTTCACATGTTTGGCTATATATTCATATATCTGTATATGTACGTGTATACATATATATATTTTTAATATACCTTCTAAAAACTCTAACTTATCTACCATCTCAGAATTTATAAAGCCAAAGGAAAAAGGGTAGAAAGAAAAAAGAGGCAGAGATGAAGTCAAGAAAGAAGAAGAAAAAAATATGTAGAGCAATTTCAAATGGATAAGCTAAAATAAAACTTTTAAAATACACATTCAGTTATAGCAAATATACTAGAGTTTATCTAGTAAGTCAAAGGTAATTTTTGAAATTTAAGGCAATTTCAGACAAAGAAGAGAGGAACCTTATTGCAAGCAACTTAAAATACTATTATTAAAGAAAAAATTTAAGAACAACCTATTTTTGTTTACTTTCTCTTATTCAGAAATAGTTCACATATGATTAGATTATTCCAATTTTACAAAAGTCAATGGAGAATTGTAGAGGAATTTTAGAGGAGCATAAAAATTGAATGTAACTATCGTAGCTGTTAGTTCATTGCTCATATTACTGGAGACTTCATCTTGTTATAGCAGTCAGATACGATTTACTCCTGCTTTTCTCTGGTTTATTTCATTTTTAAAAAAAATTCAGGTTAACTTTTCATGATCAAGGATTCATGCCAAAAAAATTGTCGACTTTTTTTTTTTTAAACAGCATTCATATGAACAGACTGCTTCTTTGATAGAACAACATATCAAAAGGAAGGGGGAAAACATTTCTTGATCAATGTACGCTTGGGAGAAGTTCACAGTGCCAAAATGTAACTTTAAACCAGGTATTTCAAACTCGTACAAATGAAACCTCAATAGCATTCACTCCATTGAAGATAAAAATCAATAAAATATGTTTAATCTAGAAGAACAGTGCACTTTGATTGTGTTACTTCAAAAGGTGTTGGAATTATGCAGAAGCAATAGTTTCATACATTTTTAAACTATTTTTAGAAGTATTCTTGCTCTGGGATTATCCAATTTCCTTCAAATTTTTTGAATGTTTATCCAAAATATTTAGTTGTCTTCATGTTTCATCCTTACCCCAGGATACTTAGACACCTGTGCCAGGCATGACTTTCCTCATGAGTGATCTGCCACCTAAGGATTAATCTAAAAGTAAAAGGCAGGCTACCTTAATTTAAAAACAAAACTCTTTCCATTCTTTCTGATGAATTATTTGGTTCCTTTAAATTATTAACTCAAATTAAACAGCACCAATTTTCCCTGTAAACTTAACTTTTAAGAGATTAGAATGACCTGAACAAATGGGGGAGGTTGTAAGAGATTTAAATGTCACGTTTTGATAACTACCTTGTTATCAATTAACTACTGATATAATCAGCAAGACATTAATTTCATTGTACATTAAATAACTGAGAATAAAAACAAAATCAGTGTTTTGATTAAAGTATATTTATTTAATTAAAGTTTTCCTAATTCCCATAAATTCTGAGATTTCTGAGAATCCACTTTTAACAGCAATCAGTAAACAGTACTGAAATAAGCAGAAAGTGAAACATACAATATATGTAGGATCTTCTTAAGGTATTTACATAAATGCCAATCTATAGAATTTGCCTGTCTAATTAATACATACCCAGTATTTTCAAATGAACATGGAATTTACATTCAGTTATAGCAAATATATATATATATATATATTTTATATATATATTTATATAAAATTTATATTATCTCTGTTCTTCAGGACAGTACTGCCAACCAGTTCTACTTAGTTGTTTCCTCTATTTGAGTATTGTATTAGGTAGGAAGATTTTCATCAAAAATGGAAATGGATTAACAAAAATGTAAATTTATCTCACATAAGATCTGTAGGTAAGTGGTTTCAAGTTGGATGCAGTGGTCTCAGAAAGTATTCAAATACTAGGTATCCTGTGTCTATGTTTTCTGAAATCTCCAGAAAGTTATCATTTTCTCTTGCCACTTTTTGATCACATGGATGCTGCCATACTTCCTGGTCATTGCAACCTTAGTTGTGTCCAAAGAGAAGAAAAAAAAAAAATAAGGCATCAGAAGTTCGTTCTTGTGATACTTCTGCTATTAAAAGTTTTTCTAACAACCATTCTCAACCCCTTGCAGATTTCCTTATGCTAGAATGAGCAGAACTGCATTTCATGGCCGCCCATGACTGTATGGGAAACCAAAACTATGAGTATCTGCAGAAAAGATTGGTATTCAAATGATTGGCTGAATTGATCAGGATAAATCCCTGCAATCAAACACTTAATTGCCCTAAAAAAGATTGAGGTTATATTTAAAGGAAGAAGTGAGAGTGTGGCTGATAAGTTTACTAAAAGTAAATATAACTCTTTATAGGAAACTGGTGGTTTTCAATGTTAACTATTTGTAATATATTACTTTATGTAATATATTTTTGAAACCAATATATAACATCAATAAAAATATCATGTCGGTAAAATTTTAAGGAATTGTAAAGCTGATCTACTTCCATAGACTATGTTTGGAAGGTTCTAGTATATCACTCCACCACATTCCTTCACAGAGTTTTATTTCTTTGAGATGATAGAGAGATGCCACAGTCTGGCTGGGCACAAAATCACGAGCCACCACACAGCTTGTAGATTCAAACAGCAACTCTTTATTCCCGAACTCACACCAGCCGTGTACAATCACGTTCTGGGGAAATCCACGTTCTCTGCCCAAATCCACCCCCATTGGGCTTCTGTCTCCCAAAAAATACTGTCTGAATCCCGTGAGAACTCAAGGGGAACTCAGGCAGCAGGATACACCCTATTCCCAGCAGGAATAACCTTAAACCTGGAATGTCCTAAACCGGGAACACCCTAAACCCGGATCTGCCCTGGTCCTTGAGCAAGGTCAACTACATGCAATGTCACTGCAAAATGTCCTATTTCCAGGAGTCCTTCCACTAAGCAACATGGGGTACGCTGGCAAGGAAATTGTCATACCTACTTGGCTAATTGCTCCCAGCAGAGAGATAACACATATATACAGCTCAGCAAATAGAAGTGGATATTTATTTGCACCTATTATTTGACAGGCAATATAATGGTAACTGTGACATAGGTTCCATATTTATTTTCAAAATTATAACCAAGATAACCATGAGTGTATGCATTTATACTTCAAAGAATTAAGACTCAGATAATTTTACATGAGTTGTTTATATTTAATATTCCATTGGTAAAAACATCAAAAATAAGAACTTAACTACATGAGTTTTTCTCACATCTTCTGGATTCTTTCCCTGATGTCAACTGTATAAATGTAAATATGATATGAATGAAGGTTAAACAGCACATGTTCAATTGTTTAATAAATGACTTTTGAGCATGTAGTATAATGGGGAAAACACATAAAATATTAAAATCAAAATACTTCAGATGAATTCATTTCCCCAAGAGTCTATCAGATTAGAAGAATATAAATGTCATGAATAGGGTATTCACATTATATCAGAACAATGAAGAGACCAAGCCCTTCTAATCCCAGGCACAAACTTCTTGTCTATGTATTTGAACAGAGTCAGCTCTATGTATGTTTGTGTGTATACATGTGTATCTGTGAGACACTGTTTAAAAATGTGACACTGTTTAAAAAAATAGGAGGATAGATACCAGTGTCTAGATAGAAAGAAATATTAGGACTTAAGTAGAACAAAAACATAAGTTGAGTAAATAGGAACATGCAAATGGACAGGAAAGCAGAATCTAGCATTCTGGGTAAATATTTTGTTATATCCAAAGATATACAGTATCACAGGAGCAAGCTCTGTTATATCTGTAGTAGTTAGATCACTTTTGTTGTAGAGTGGGAAATGGGTTTATGGTTAACAAAAATGGAGACTTGGAGATGAGTTGTAAAATACCAGAAGAGAGTTGATAAATTCAGCTAAGACAAGGGAAGAATTTGAGAAATAGATGTGTGGATGTATTTTGGAAGGGTGAAGTGTCTGGATGTACAAGCCTACCTACACAGTTCTCTATATGCATTTACCTTTATTATAACTTATCAATGCATGGTATATGTATGTTTATAACTTTATGCTACCACACTTCATTGCTCTTTCACTAGCCCTAACTCAACACTCCTGCCAGAGATTCTGTGTGTGCTGTCAAACTGAGTAATAGATCTTTGCTCAGTTCTGAGAACTTCTGAGCCATTAACTCAATGTTATATTCTCATCTGGAATTCTTGTCAAACAAGTAGTCTCATAACAAATTTCTTAGAGACTCTCTAACTCAGGAGTAGATTTTAATAAATAAATAAGTTAATCAATTAATTAATTGATAGATTTGATAAATATACTGAGATAAACCCTGAAATTTAAAACAAAGTAATTATTTTTGCTTGTTGCGAAGAGTGGATAATTTCATGATTGCTTTTATTCCCCTAGGACAGTTTACTCCCTATGGACTTTGGAGAGATATCTGCAAATGTTAGCTTTCTTTTATTAGAGATTCCATTAGAACAAGTTAAGAGCTCTGCAGGATAAGTACAATGTCCTATCCCTACCCTATTTTAGACCCAATAGAAAGTGTGTGTATTTTAAAAAAAACATTAAAATAATGTGCTCCAACTTAATGCTTATTTGTTTGGGAGAATAGTTCAAATAAGTTACAGTTTGTTCTCAAGCATTCCTTTATTTTAGCTATGATATTTAACATATTGTACATCTAGTTTGGGTTAATGGTCAAGTTTATATTTTAATTCTCTGGGACTAGTTGTATTTTTCCTAGCTCTGTCTGCCTTGAAGCTTGGAGAAAGACTCTACCTTCTTGTTTCTCTCTCTCTCTCTCTCTCTCTCTCTCTCTCTCTCTCTCTCTCTCTCTCTCTCCCTCCTGTCTCTCTCTTACAAACACACACACACACACACACACACACACACACACACACACATACAAAGACAGATGTACATGTGCACAAGAATTTTACTTGAAAGTCTATAGAGCCATGGTCACAGTTTCCAACTGCTGTATTAAGTGCTCTGTAGTAGTGAGTATTCTCTGGTGATACATGACAGAAAGTCAATGCAAACTAGTTCAAGTTCAAAATGAGATTTATTGGTCCATGTATCCAGGAAGGGCAAGGGTGAAACTGAGGTTGAGAAGAACAAGGAAATTGAATATCTTCAGGATTCTTTTTACATCAGTCTTTTCTGCTTTCCTTCCTAGGTTAATTCAGTTATGTTCCAGTGCAGCAAGCCTCTCTACATGAGGGATATGTTATTGGTAGTTTCGGATTCTCTCTAACAATTTCATGACCTATCAGGTAATATCTTCCACACTAGTTATAGCTAGTAAAATTCTGGAGAATAAATCAGTTTTCTGGTTTGGATCATGTTTCTTTCCAGACATTAGGGAAAGTGGGTATTTTTATAACAGAATAGGAAAATGAAGAAAATATGAGAGAAAAATGCTCATATGCACACATGCATTCATGCAAACTTCTGCATGTGTATGTAGAGAAGAAATAGAAATCTTTGCTTCTGTACTTACAGATACTATCAGTGTAGGTGCCTTGTCTTCCCTGGCTTGTCTTCTCATCTTTCACCTTTTATTTTCTGGAATATGAATAGTGCAGAGACTGGTCCAGTATATGCTGCTTTTAATAAAGTGTATTTTTCAGGAACGCTGCTGTTAATATCGATCCTTCCCTGAACACCCTTCCATTCATTCCATCTTCTGTTACATGGTCTTCAACTTCAATATTCAAGGTATTTATTTTTCTCCTACATTCTTATGAATTATTTGTGCAAACCCAGAGATCTCTGTTACCCTGACATTTCTAGGAGAGGAACTGTCACACACAGGTGTGTGTGAGCTACTTGGCACAATCCTAAACATTTTCTATTCTTATAGACTATGAGGTGAAGAGTTTCCCATGAGATGCAACATCTTCAAATATTTTTCTGTTGTTATTAAAAAGTTTTGGCTCTAAAATTTCTGTTTAACCTGAAACAGTGTATATCTAATTTTTCGCTAGATCATTCTCAGATTTTGATGCTTCCTGATTCACAATCTATGTCAAAATATTGCTGTAGTTGCTGTCCAATATTGGGTCTCTGGTTCTTATGTCATATACAAATTGCAGGTTTTCCCATTCAAGTTCTTTTTCTTTCTTTCTTTCTTTTTAAAAATGTTTTATTTGTTCTTTTTAGTTATATATCCCATCTAATTTCTTACATCACATTTCTAAGAGACATAAACTTTGGAGTAATTTACAATAGAACTGTGAGGAATTAAAAAGATGTCAGTTCTTTCTTATCTCCTTATGTAATCAAAAAGCAAGTAATATGTGGAAATTCTAAGACAGTCTTCAAATTCTCCATGTGTCTGAGGGCCCTGTGAAGCCCAAGGGATTTAAACTTATGCAGTGGTTGTAATTAATTTGTTGTTTGTTTTCATTAACAACCTCACTGCCTTTCACTGGCACTCCAACACCAAGAATGACTTGGAGAAAGAACCTGTTCCTGAATACTCGTCTTCTGTAACTGTCATTTTCTATTTAGCAGTTACTTTAGCTTTTAGTAATGCATATGTAGTAGTGCATAATTATTATTATTTTTTTACAGTTTTTCAAAATGTAATTTATTTTTTTTTAATTTTTATTGTTGGTTGTTCAAAACATTACATAGTTCTTGACAAATCATATTTCACACTTTGATTCAAGTGGGTTATGAACTCCCATTTTTACCCCGTATACAGATTTCAGCATCACATCGGTTACACATCCACTCTTTTACATATTGCTATGCTGGTGTCTGTTGTATTCTGCTGCCTTTCCTATCCTCTACTATCCCCCATCCCCTCCCCTCCCATCTTAGTAGTGCATAATTATAGTATATAATTATTCATGAAGTTTCTAGATTAGGATCTCAAATGTAATAGACTCATAAAAAGACTTATGATTAAAAATTAGATATTTACTGAATATTTGTTTTAAGAAACTCACCTCTCAAAAATGTCAATGGTTGTTGAGTTTCCTAGACCTATTAGTTTTCTCTAGCTGTACAGCAAATTGACATACATGCAGTGGCTTAAAACAACACCTATCTATTATCTTAGAGTTGGGCAGGTTATAAGTATGGGCACTGTTTTCCTGCTCAACATCTCACAAGGTTGGAACCAAGTCAGGTGAGGTGGTGCAACTCTGTAATTGCAGTTAGTTGGGAGGCTGGATCAGGAGGATCACAGCTTCATCAAGCTGGTGAGATCCTAAGCAACTTAAAAGGACCTGTTCCAAAATAAAAAGTAAAAAGGACTAGAAATGTGGCTTAGTAGTAAAGGGCTCCTGAATTCAATCCTCATGACCAAAACAAACAAGTAAGGCAGAAAGGAAAGCGTTGCCAGGGGTGGGTTCTCACCAAAGACTAGGATCATCTGCCAAGCATATTGTTTGTGGCAGGATTTCTTTTCTTCCAAGTAGAGAAGCAAAGTCTTTATTTCCTTGCTCGCTGACTGCAGGGTACACTCTTAGTGCCTAGTGGCCAGTTTTCCTTAGCATCTGTCATCAAGCCTTGGAGAATCTGCCTGACATCAAACCCCATTCAGGCTTTGAAGAAAGTTATCACCAGGAAGAACCTTGTCTCTTTCAAAGGCTTATCTGATTTAGTCAAGCCCAGGGAGAATAATCTCCTTATCTTAAAATTAAATGATTTGGGGCTTTAATTATATTTACAAAATGCTTTCATAGCAGCATTAAGATAAACATTTAATGTATAATTGAGACAAGTTGTGTGTTACACTCGATGATGGGAATCTTGGGGACCATTCTAGAATTCTGTTAGCATTCTTACTCTTAATTACCTGTAGGAAAATGTGAGACCATGTTATTACTCTTGATGAAATTTACTATGTTTTCATAGATAATGGATCTGTAATAAAAATAAATATAATTTGCACATACAAAAACACACAACTATAAATCTATGATCATATGGTGGAACATCTGAGAGACATCAGTATCAAAAACCTAGAGGAGTTAAGTTGAAACATATCAAAACCTTTATTTTTAATGCTCAGTCACTCTAAGAATTATGCAATTAAAGCATGTAGACAGTTATCGATTATTCATTGTTTATGTTTGAATTTTATTATAGTTAATTATGCCTGAAGTTTCAAAATTAAAAATTTTCTCCAAAGTTTGATTAAAACACAGTGACAGCTTTCTGATTTCCCTAAATATTAAACCTTTTCTGCCAAATATTTTGGTATTTTTTCTAAATACTAAGCTTGCTTGAATTGTTTTTAATTTCGATATTTGTGTGTATTAACTTGCTACTTTGTAAATAATAGCTATCATTTATTGTTGCTGAACACAGACAAATTTATCTCTTTTTATTCTCACCATATAATTACATAGTTAATATGATTAGACTAATATTTGGTACTTATTATTATTATGTGTTACATACCAATAAGCATGTAGTATATTTTTATTAAATATTCTATATCTCTAGATGCAGATATATATATATATATACATTACATTTATATCTCTAGAAATGTAATTATATATACATATGTTACAGTTTTACTGCTATTAAATATTATGCTATGCATATTTGGATCTCTTATTTTTAACAGTTTTTAACATGCAAATCACTGACTTAACCTGAAGAAATACATCCACAATCTCTCAGTCCCATATTAGTATGTCTAGTTACATTGAGTATTTGAGAAATTTTATGATCATGGAGAAACTCCCATGAAGATTTTTGTTCTGCTTCATTCTAGATTGCTATCTTCTATATATGCTACCATCTGTCATTGTGCACTCTACTTTCCTCATTATTCTGAGCCTTAGGCAAATTTTTGAAGGATTTTTGTGTGTAAAATGTCATTGTTATACCTTTATATTTAATTGACCATTTGGTTTGTGGGGTATTCTGGGGTCTTTGGGGAGGCTAACTACATCTGGCCAACTCTTGGTGTCATGAAGGGATTTTACTTGATCATGTGCATAACAGGAAGTGATGCAGACCTCTGGGCTCCTCCTGATTCACAGCCTTAGAAGACTTGGGGAGGATTTCCAGAATCTTCTGAGCCTACAGGAGTGAAAAACTCTTCATTGATCTTAATTCAATCATCATGTCAAAGCTTATTTCCTCCTTTTAAAAATGTATCAATAACTTTATGTACTTTAATACAGTTGCAATGATTATGAAATAAGATCATATGTGGCAAGAAAATCCATAGTTAGAAGTGACGGTTAATGGCTTGGGATTATGGGCTGTGACATCACAATTTCTGGATCTATATTATGATTTTACCATTTGCTTAGTTGCATAAAGTTTGTCAAGGTTGTTTTTTTTAACCATTTAAATGCTCACATATTCATTGGTAACATGAGGATAGTAATACAGATAGTCCCCAATTCAGAGTGATTCAGTTTAGGATTATTTTTACATTATAAGGTGTGAAAGTCATATATTTTCATAGAAATTATGACTTTAGATTTTCAATTTTGATCTTTTACTGGAGACATGATAAGTGTTACACTGCTCTCTCATGATGTTGGGACATGGCAGCAATACACAGTTCCTCATGGGCCATGAGATCTCATGCAGAAACAACTAGTATTCTACTGTGGACAATGTTGCCAAGCTATAGTGGTAAGGAGGTTAGCTGGATCCGATGCATTGGCAAATTACAGTATTTTGAACTTACAGTGGGTTTATTGGAACATAACTGATAATAAATGAAAGAACATCTCTAGTACCCTCATAGAATCTTTCCAAGGTTTATTAGGAAA
This sequence comes from Marmota flaviventris, assembly GCF_047511675.1. NCBI lineage: Eukaryota > Metazoa > Chordata > Mammalia > Rodentia > Sciuridae > Marmota > Marmota flaviventris. The sequence goes on from NC_092501.1 coordinate 147,807,888, forward strand.
TAGAAATATGTATAAATTATTTAACTTAGAAAGTAGATGTGCAACAGGTATTATATCAGTACATCATTTGTGAAATCACCCTAGCCAGAAGTTTATAAGGTCACTCAAAAACATTGATTGTTTTTAAAAAATTTCTACCACTCTCATTGTTACTGTTATTTAGTTATAGAATATTTAAGATTAGTTTAAATGTCAACCTTAATTAAAACACTTTTGTGAACAGCTTTGTCAGTATTTTTTGTAAAATATGATTAAACACACGGACCATTTTAAATGTTTAAACTAAACAGATACAACAATATGAAATCTACATTTGATATATATTTCAGGCAAACTGTGGAATTTCATGACTCACATCACAGAAAAACTATGAAGCTGGTTTTTAACTACCCATCATTATATAGTTCTTTCTTGAGGAAATTCACGACTGACAACCTTGTTTCCATCTGGAAACATCTAACATCTGTGGTTGTAAACATCAAAACACAGCTGTTGCTGTTCTGAGTAAGCACTCAAATTTATTTATTTTTGACTTAAAAAAAAATCTTCAGTTTTCATCAAACATCATAGTTGTTAAGCCCTGTTCTTACACCAGGAGGAAAAACGATTTTAAAAATAACTATATCGAACATTTAAGAACATTGTTCTCGATTGTATTTCATTAAGATGGAATACAATCTCATTTAGTTATTTTTTTTTAAAGTATATTTATGTGTGTGTATTTTTGTTTGTTGTGATTATAAACCACAGAAGTTAAAGCTACCAGGATGTTAGAGATCCTTGAGATAGTTTTCAGATCAAATGTTATTTTAAAAGAAAATAATTTTTAAGAGGGCAAATTGAGTTACTCAAGGTCAAGAGATAGAAGGCCTAATTCTAGTGTTTTGCTGTAGGGATTTCACATTAATTTTAATAAGAAAACTTTTTAGTAAGAAGCTAATTTTTAGCATCTGGGTATAATGCTAAACTTTATAATTACTTAAAAAATGATTCCAGGGCTGGAATTGTGACTTAGTGCTAGAGCACTTGTATGAGGCACTGGGTTCGATACTCAGCAACACATAAAAATAAATAAAGGTCCACCAACAGCTAATAAAATATTTTAAAAAATTCTTCCATGTAAAGAATAGCATATTAAAATAATTTTAAATATTATACATACAGTTTACTGTGCGAATAATGCCAAATCTTGAGTCATTTCCCAAATTCTGAATCATAGTTCTAATTCAATTTCAGCTAGATTAGCAGATTAATTTCTCCAAGGATGCTCACCAATTTTGATTCTGTACTTTCTTGTTAAACTAAGATGTTTGGTTTTAGACCTCCTAAATTTTATATTCCTTCTTCATTTAAACTCAGGCCATTCTCATTTAACACACTCTTTGTTGTATCTCTTAGCTTCACTTCATCCTACCAGACAGACTTATCCTGAGTTCTAGGCTCTGCATTCTGAATCCAAAGGCCATTAACTACATCCAGATCTCAGCACAATTTCTGATTCCAGCTCCTTTTGGTTACCCTCTGTGTAAAAGGGAAAGATGATTAGACTCATTTAACCTGAAGAACTTGGTACCTGTGATTGCACTAGGCTTTGGAACATGGTGACACCAATTCAGTAAAGCCACATTTTAATTACCAACATCACTGATTTGCAAGTTTGTTGTAGTCTGAGCTTGAGTCAAAACCTATGTTGCTTTTTATAAGTGAATTTCAAAGGCAGAAAATTTTCTCCTTGGTATAAATGTGTCACCATGCAGGAGTAAATTAAGCTGAGTTTGATAGAAATGAACAATTAATGCTATGTGGGGATCCAAAAGTGCTACCAATACTGAAGTAGTAGTTATTCCTTCCACAGTTAATATGAGAACAATTCAAAGGAACCTTACAATATTTCCCCTTTGAATACGGTTAACAGATTTTTAACTTTAAGCCTTCCTCATAAAAGCAAAGAAGGATTATATGATATACATAGCACAGAATATGAAGCTCCATCTGTGAGATTTGAAAATATTGATTATTAACTCATGTAATTATTGTAAGAATTAAATTAAAATAATAATACAAGTGTCCATCATAAGTAATGTAAATTTTAATATAGAAATTATCAGTGAAATAGTATATGCTATTTATATATTAAACAATGTATGATCTATTGCTTGTATTCTTTGTATAAATATATAAGGTATAACAGGTTATATATAATGTGTAGTATACACTATGCAATGTTTGTAACGTGAAATGTACTATTTAGTATGTAATTCACACAAATATGCTGTTTTCTCCTTGAAAGAGAGGAGAAAACAACATATTCAAAGCTACAAAATGCTTTGTCATTTTCTTTGAGAGATGTCCAAGAGAACTATTCATAGCAAGATGGATTCTGAGATTCAAAAAATTGTGGATTTTGGAATTTTAACATTGATACCTAGTGGACTTCATTTCAACTTTTTCATACAACTCTAGTTCCAAAATGAAAATCCAGTATTTTAAAGTGGCACAAAATCCTGAATTCTTACTCCCCAATCATCAATATTCCAGTATGCTAAAAGTAACTTTCTCGTGTCTTTTGGAAATATATATTACTTCCCTCTTCCTTCACTGTCCATGATCATTTTATGTGTTACCAAAGGCATGAATGGGGCAGGAGGCAGCTAGACTGGGCCATCATGTCAATTATTGAATCAAAGTGGGTGCTAATACATAAATATCCAGTTTGTGAACATCTAATTCTCCCTTCTAGGAAAACAGCTTTTACCTTGCACAAGTTTCCAGGTTCAGTCCTAAAATCAATATCTGTGACATTCCAAAGCCACTATTCTCTGACTTCCTGAAAATTAACTTTCTGTTTAGAACTGAGACCATGCTCATCCATTAGACCACAGTTCATTGCTTAGTCTTTCTTCCCATTCCCACCTGATCTATTTATTCTTGATGGAGTAGACACTGATGACTGAAAAAAAATCTGTGAATTGCTGGAAAAGGAGAAACACATCATGAGATGTGACTATATAGTTCTCTAGGTTTTCTAATACTCCATGACTTCCTATAACTTAGACTGTGAAGAACCACAATTTCTCTTTCTACTCTAAAATCCCTAAGGAATAAAAAAAATATATAGTTGTGTCCTTTGTATCAGCTTTGTATTAAAATCCATTCAAATTTTAAAATCTAGTTTATTTTTCATAGATAATTCTAAGGTTAAAAAGAACACATAAATTTTTTTCCTGAAGAGCATATAGAGATTCTTCCTAACACTCTGTTTAGTGAATAAAACAGTTAAAAAGGAGAAAAAATAACAACAAAAACAACAACAAAAATAGCCAGGTGTTGCAAGGCATAACTGTAATCCTAGCAGCTTGGGAGGCTGAGGTAGGAGGATCATGAGTTCAAAACCAGCCTCAGAAAAAGTAACATGCTAAGCAACTCAATGAAAGCCTGTCTCTAAATAAAATATAAAATATGGCTGGGGATGTGGCTCAGTGGTTGAGTGCTCCTGAGTTTAATTTCTAATACCAAATATAATAAAATAAATAAAATTAAATAAAATTAAAAAGTATATACCTCGATTTAGTTTAATGTTTTTCTTGAAAAAACATTTGATCAAAATAAATTACTTTCATTATTTCAATTTCAAATATTGAAAAAATATTGATCTGTCATATTATAGCTGATTTAATAATTCAAAAAAAAAGAAAGAAAAATCCTTGGTCAAAAAATACTCTCTTCTTCAAAGATAATTCACTTTGTAATTCACTAAAATAAGGATCAAGTAAAGAAATAAACTCAAGGATGTAGCTTGTGACTTAGTCCAAGATCATTTAGGAAATTCAAGATGGGTATTGAATCCCATCAACTATAAGTTCTCCCAGTCTGTCCAACACACCCCTCTACAACACATTTAAAAGGAATGCTATTTCCTTAGATACTACCACAAGGGATAAAAATGATAACAATTTGAGAAATATTGACAGAACATGTTGCCAGTCGGTATTTTTGCTGGTGTTTTAATGGGGTGAATCTGGTACTGGCAAAGAATGGTTCCCAGATTTTAACCTTTATTCATTGGGATGCCATTTTGATATGAGAACTAAGAAAATTTAATACTGATCTTGAAATATAATTTTTGTATTTATCATTACTCAAATCAATGCACATTCACTTAATAGCTAAAAATAGATGACCAGCCCAATCTTCCCTGATTTGAATTTTAGTTTTGCCAGGAATTGGCTGTATAAACTTAGGCAAGTCCTTTAATGCTTTCTGGTGGTTATGTGGAATATAAATGCTACTATCCAAAAGGAACTGAAAAACTGTCTGCTACAAAAGAGGAACCATAGCATATTATATGTAATTATTGCTTCATTTTAATATTTTAATTCTGGGATAAGACAGTATCCAATTTTGGGGATTTTGGTAAAAAGTGTTTTAAAACATCATGTCACAATAGCATCACCAATGTGTAAAAAGCATGAAAGTTATTTTGCCAAGGTAATATAGTCAGAATTGTCCACCCTTCTCATTAAAATTTGCCTTTTTTGCTTAAAAACTATAAACACACAGGTTCATATCTCAATTAGCAGTTATTTTACTACAGGATAATTTGATAGATCAGAGTATATAATTCACAATTAAAATATCTTATTCCTTTGAAGATTTATGTGAGTTTTTTTGGTGAATTATGTCTCCAAGTAAGGTGCAAAAGAAAAAAAAATGCTTCTATAAGATTATGTAAGAGATGCTGTTATTACTACATAAAGGGGAGATTGTAAGACATCACGTCCCTGAATGCCTCCTTTCTATCCCCAAAATCCTAGACAGCTAAGAGAACAATAAGAGCAGGCCAGGGATGGAAAGTCCAGATGCATATTGTTTTGAAGGACACTGGTGTTCTCTTTTGTACACTGAAACTACAGCAAGTTGGTGCTATATGTAGAAAGTCATTTTCTTGCACATGCACAGGACAATTGCTCCTTGGGATGTTTGTCATACAACCTAAGCAAGCTAATGCTGCTGTCACTGCTGCTGTCACTTAAGATGTAAGTCATGGCCACAAAACTTAGGGCACTTTGGAAAGGTTCTGTCACTCATCTAGCTGGCCACCACTGGATGAAACCCTGTGAGGGATAAGAGGCATTGCTTGGCACAGCACTGTGAGGAACAGAGGTGTTCTCAGCCTGTTATCAATAAACTCTTCTGGAAAAAGACTGATGTTTGTAAGCTTTTCCCAATAAACTGTAGGTCTTCCATGATGTCTTCTGGTGCTTTCTTTGGCCTGTCTACAGCATACCCCGCTGCTCTGGCACAACTAGACTATGCTGGAGACAAAAGCTATGTCACAAATAGCTTGCCTGATATCATTATCATTGCTTTTTAAAAATGCTGAAATGGTAAAATAATCTATTACCTAAAATATTTTCAATATGAATCATAGTTAAAGTATTGTTAATGGAAATATACAATAATAAACTAGACTTAATTATTGAATATTATTGAGGGTCTACTATTGCTTACTAACAAAGATGGGTAGAGATATGAGGAGGCAAAATACTCTGTTGCATCTACACTGGTATGTAATGAATAATAGTTATCAATATCATTAACAGTCTTTAGTAATTTGGAATAATTAGCAAGTATTAGTCTTATGAATAATTTTCAATAATTACTTTGTAATGATCAACAAAAATGCTTAATATATTAAAATGTAAAATATAAAATTTTAATTTACAATATCAATAATTAAAATATCTAAACTTCATTTATTTCATTGATTTGTTAGACATTTTTCAAATATCTCCCCTTTTCCAAGAAAAATTAGTCTCATGGTTTGAGGAGTGTATTTATGTTGAAAGGTTGTCAAATAGAGGTGTGTTACATGTATTCAAAGGGATACTAGAGCACAAAATTTCCCAGAAATCACCTTTAAAAGTTAATGAATTTTGCTGAGTATTCCAAATATTTCTCATTTGGTTGGCTTATATTCTTAAACTCAAGATTCAAATTTTTATACTGTACTTGAAATATTTCTTGCTATAATCATTATAATGCAAAGTAAGTATTGTTGCATATGATATTGCCATATAAAGTTACTTTATTAACATTACCAATTCATGAATTATTTTATGAACACAATATTTAAGTTTTAAGCTTATGCCTCTTAATATTTATTAATGCTATTCATATTATTAAATATAATATTACCTAGTATTAGAATTTGTTATTTTATGTATATCTAACATAATTAAATTGCATTGTAATGCAATATTAAATTTTAATAGTTTATTATATTAATAATAAATATTTATCAGAAAGGCTACTAACCTTAGGTATTTAATATGTTCAATGTTTTTAGAGAAAAATAAAGTATTCATATTGTACTCTTAAAAGTGTAACATTTTAAGGATAGTACTTTGAGTAACATTCTTCATATATTTAACAACTTGGAAATAAAATAGAGGATAAAATCTTATGTATATAACTAGCTACTTTTCTTTTTAAATTATTTTATTTGTTCTTTTTAGATATACATGACAGTAAACTATATTTGGACATATTATACATACAGGTAGTACAACTTATTCTAATTATGATACCATTCTTGTGGTTGTAGATGATACAGAGTTACACTGTTGGTATATTCATCTATAAACATGTGAAAGTTGTGCCTAATTCATTCTACTATCTTTATCATTATTCTTGGTGAATTTGTATTAGAAGAATAGTGATTCTTTTATCACAAAGTTTATAAATTTTAATGTAAAGTAATCATTTTTAAAATAATAAAAGTTATGGCTATATAAAGTGGAGAAATTTATAATATCCCTGTGGCATTAACATGTATTGATATAACATCTTGCAATTATTTCAATTGATGGAAATAAATGCATAACATTCCAAATAAAAAGTACAGCATATAGTCATGGGGCATATAACAATAATTAGCTTTGCCAAATCATGTACAGGGTCACTATATACACACCAGGATAGTTTGATTTATCCTCAATATGCCTATGACATAAATTATTATGCAAATGACATAAATTATTACTCTCCACTGGCAAACAAATGGAAAATAGACAGATACAATTGAGGATTCAAATGCATATTATTTAAAAATGAAATTAAGTTATATATGCTAATAATAAAATAGAAATAGATACTGCTGACTACACATTAGTAGCCATTATTTAAAATATGAGATAATTTCAATATTTGATTGGATCCACAAATAGCATACCCTTGAAAACCTAGTTTTAAAGAAAAATTTGAATAATTTGATCTATGCACAGACAGCAAAGAATAATAGTTTCTTCAATATGCAGTAGTGTTTCATATTTCCCATTATGATTGTTCCAATTTTTCTTTCATGTGATAATCAGTAAAAGTTCTCAAAGAAAATTTTGTTACATCCCAATTAAAAATGATACACAATGTTTATTTGCTATCCTACCAGAAAACAATATTTTTTTGAATAATCATGCATTGTCTTTTTATCATGTATTTTACTTTTCAAAGAATCATCACTGTTAGAGTCTGTAAACAAGTCAAAAATAACACCTGGCATTTTGCCAGGGGAATGTTAAAGTTCATAAACAAGTCTAGATGGTGCCTGGCAAAATGCCAGAGGGTGTGGTTTGAGAAGTAACAAAAGCTAGCCATTAAGTGTGGAGATTCCTTATTGGTTGACTGATGTATCTAGTTTATGTTAATTAGATAAGCTGTGTGGAATGTATAAATACTGCTCCTGTCCTGCAATAAACGGCTTCCACTCCTGCTGTATCAACGTACACAAGTTATTCGTCACCCCCTGGTTATTTTGCAGCCAGCCGGCCTTCTACAGATGGTGGCCCGTACCGGGAGCCCCGGGACACTCGGGGGTAAGTGACGAAAAAAAATGCTGCCCGTCCATAGATAGGACGGGAGCAATCTGCTCGTCCCTAGGCAGATAGGGTGAGAGGAAAAATGACCATTTCGAGAAAATGGAGAAGATTGATACAGTATGTTTGTGTCTTGTTTTGTCTCAGTGTATTGTATTGTCTTTATGATGAAAATATGGAAGGGGTGAGAAGTAAATTACTAAGGGAAGAAGGCACCCCAGTGGAACCAAGAATAGTTAGGGCGTGTGTTGATAGAAGCCCAGGAACTCTAGTCAGAAAGAAAAAGAAAGTTCAGAAGAAGAAGGATTATCAGGAAAAAAGTTGCAGCAAAAGGCTATTACTAAATACTTTTCGTTACCGGAGGGTGCGTGAAGCGGAGAGGCGGCTGCCGAGTGTGCAAGCCGGTCACAGCGCAGCAAGGATTTTCCAAGAGGCGGCGGCGACTGGCCCTTCCCTGCCTCCTGGCCAGGGAGCTGGCTCTTCCACTGCCGTGAGCCCAAATCTAGACCTGACCTGGAGGCACAGTCTCGCAGGCTCTTGCTCCCTGTGCCCAGTAGCAGTTTGAGTCCCGGACACTCCCCAGGGCCATCTGGGGCTGCCCAGGACGCTACAGCCGACAAAAGACGCTACTGGCGTCCCTGATGTTTGGTCATTTTCAATGCCAATAACTAAGCTACAATGGTTCTCCCACACCTGGAAGCTGATGAGTAATGAACACTATTAATGCTTATTTCAAATGCAAAAAAAACCTTGAGATAATGTACTAAATTGTTCAGAAGGTTGTTTTCTTAGTAGAATACTACAGGATTTTCTTTAGCCATCCAGAGTTCATGCCTTCGTCCCAGTGCCAGTGAAGACGAAGGTGGAAGAATTTCCAGTGTTGCTGAGAAACGGAAGAGACTTCGGATCAAGCTAGCTGCCTGCAGAACTTACCTGGACTATGATTTAAGCTAGCTGCCTGCAGAACTTACCTGGACTGTGATTTACCTGGACTGTGAGTTAATCTATTGAGACACTGCTTTATCTGAACTGAGATCTATTGAGACACTGCTTTACCTGGACTGAGACAACAAACTGTAATCTACAACAAATTGTAACTCGGTATCTTTGCTAACAGTGTCATTGCTGGTATAATTTTTCCAAGGGCTTCTTGCATGGAGCCATCAATTGGCTTGGTATTATGGCATTTTGTATCCTCCCTTTCTGTTTGTAGCAGGTTATTTATGGTGTTTCTGTAAAAACCACTATGGTCCTTATTTAAATTAAACAAAAGGGGGAAATGTTAGAGTCTGTAAACAAGTCAAAAATAACACCTGGCATTTTGCCAGGGGAATGTTAAAGTTCATAAACAAGTCTAGATGGTGCCTGGCAAAATGCCAGAGGGTGTGGTTTGAGAAGTAACAAAAGCTAGCCATTAAGTGTGGAGATTCCTTATTGGTTGACTGATGTATCTAGTTTATGTTAATTAGATAAGCTGTGTGGAATGTATAAATACTGCTCCTGTCCTGCAATAAACGGCTTCCACTCCTGCTGTATCAACGTACACAAGTTATTCGTCACCCCCTGGTTATTTTGCTGCAGCCGGACTGCGGCACATCACTATCAAACATAATCAAATACTATATTTATTACATAGAATTTTATATTTTTAATGATTTGAAAAGTAGTTATTTTCTCAAAATTGTCTTTTCAATATTGACTTCCTACTCTGTATATTCCCTAACGTTCTTGCTTCCTGGAAAATCTTTCACACATGAGCAATTGCAACTGTCACGACTTTATAAAATATTTTCACATCAATATATTGTGACTTGATCTTTTTTGTAAACCCACTTCTGCCTTTTTAAATGCCAAGATTTCTTTCACCAAAAATTTAACATGAATTTCTATAGCAATCACCATTATTGTCCCATGAGTATACCTTCATTTGGAAGTCAATCAAAGATGTCATGCATGTCCAGCCAGGATATAGTATAGCAAAGTGGAGAGGATTCAAAAAGACATTCACAATATGAGGGAAAACATTACAAAGACGAACATGATATTGTTCATATTAAAAATGAATCCATGTCCAAAAAATTTAGTATTTTATGTAATTTAGATATTAGTGATTTCACTATCTTATGAGAAAATACCCTGTGGAAAACTCAGTGTCCTTTTTTAAATGCCTGGAGAGTTTCAGGGCTTACGGAAAAAATAGGCTTTTCCTGCTTCTCTATAAATATTACTCCTGCAGCCTTTCTTCCTTCTTGCTCTCGGTACAGTCACAGAACAAGAGTTCTTTCTATTATTTCTTCCCCATATTATTCACTAAAAACGTGTGTAGCAACAGCAGAATCAAAGAAGTTCTCTGTTATAATAAAATATACAAAATATATTATTTCTGCAGAAAATCCTAACCTTAAGAGTCAGATGAAGTTGATGTACAGCTGGGAATTGGTCTCTTGCCATATTTTCCGTCAGATTTCATTTCTCTATGTTCCTTCTGCCCATCTCCCTCTCCCCTTTTCCTTTTTTTCCCTCCTCCCAATGCCCTTGTTTTTGGTTGGCTCCACACCTCCAAAGCACATATATTTTAACTCTTGATTCATCCTGGATGGTTCATCTTTTACTTCCCTCTGTTCTGAAGGACCACATTGCTGTCTCATCTTCCTTAAGTCAATTCAAAATTCTGTAGTTAAGAAATCGTCTCAGGCCATTCTTTCCCTCAGGTTCCAGTTCTTTATTGTGTTCTCTCTATCATGCATTAGAAATAGAGTTTGGCAGTACATACATCTTCGTATCTGAGTCAACTGTAGTTCAAGCTAGTTAAATAAGTTTTCATGATTTTGTGTCTGTGTGTGTAGCCTGCCATGAGTAGATAGTTAATAAAATACACAGGGAATAGCTTGAGCAAAATTCACTAACATTTATATCTATAACAAAGATTACCAGCTTTCATTTTTAAGTAAATAAAATAATTATCATAACTTTTAAAGCTCTACCTTTTTTTCCATTGGATATTGACAAATGATATTTACGGTGTACAAACCAATGGTATGAAACATATACACACCATGGAATGATTGAATCAAGTTCAATAATGCTTTTATTACCTCAGATATTTGTTATTTATTCCTCCTAACCAAAACAATATACCCTGAATCAACAACTGTCTCCCATCCCCACTCTACAGCCTCTGCTAATTACGAATCTACTCACTGTAAAGGTCCACCTTTAATGAATTGGTTTATAAATTGAATTAGGATTTTCTAGTGCCATCATAATTTTTCAAATAAAATGTTTCATGGCTCTTAATAGGAAGTTAGGAAGGATTTGTTGGGACACTTTAAAGCAGAGCTACTCTTCACCACCCCCCATAAAAAGGTGAAAAACTATTCAAAATTTCTCCCCAAGACAGAGTAAAAATCAAAAAATGTAATATAATTTTTAGCCATATGAATAAATACCAGTTAAAAATTTAATTTTCTGGCATCTTTTTTTTTTAATTTTTTTTTAATTGGTTGTTAAAAACATTATAAAGCTCTTGACATATCATATTTCATACATTAGATTCAAGTTGGTTATGAACTCCCAATTTTACCCCAAATACAGATTGCAGAATCACATCGGTTACACATCCACATTTTTACATAATACCCTATTAGTAACTGTTGTATTCTGCTACCTTTCCTATCCTCTACCATCCCCCCTCCCTCCCCTCCCATCTTCTCTCTCTACCCCATCCACTGTAATTCATATCTCTCCTTGTTTATTTTCCCATTCCCCTCACAACCTCTTATATGTACTTTTGTATAACAATGAGGGTCTCCCTCCATTACCATGCAATTTCCCTTTTCTCTCCCTTTCCATCCTACCTCATCTATCTGTTTAATGTTAATCTTTTCTTCCTGCTCTTCCTCCCTGCTCTGTTCTTAGTTGCTCTCATTATATTAAAGAAGACATTTGGTATTTGTTTTTTAGGGATTGGCTAGCTTCACTAAGCATAATCTGCTCTAGTGCCATCCATTTCCCTGCAAATTCTATGATTTTGTCATTTTTTAGTGCTGCGTAATACTCCATGGTGTATAAATGCCACATTTTTATTATCCATTCATCTATTGAAGGGCATCTGGGTTGGTTCCACAGTCTAGCAATTGTGAATTGTGCTGCTATGAACATCGATGTAGCAGTATCCCTGTAGTACGCTCTTTTAAGGTCTTCGGGGAAAAGTCCAAGAAGGGCAATAGCTGGGTCAAATGGTGGTTCCATTCCCAGCTTTCCCAGGAATCTCCATACTGATTTCCAGATTGGCTGCACCAGTTTGCAGTCCCACCAGCAATGTACAAGAGTACCCTTTTCCCCACATCCTCTCCAGCACTTGTTGTTGTTTGACTTCATAGTGGCTGCCAATCTTACTGGAGTGAGATGGTATCTTAGGGTGGTTTTGATTTGCATTTCTCTGACTGCTAGAGATGGTGAGCATTTTTTCATGTACTTGTTGATTGATTGTATGTCCTCCTCTGAGAAGTGTCTGTTCAGGTCTTTGGCCCATTTGTTGATTGGGTTATTTGTTTTCTTATTGTCTAATTTTTTGAGTTCTTTGTATACTCTGGATATTAGGGCTCTATCTGAAGTGTGAGGAGTAAAAATTTGTTCCCATGATGTAGGCTCCCTATTTACCTCTTTTATTGTTTCTCTTGCTGAGAGAAAACTTTTCAGTTTAAGTAAGTCCCATTTGTTGATTTTTGTTATCAACTTTTGTGCTATGGGTGTCCTATTAAGGAATTTGGAGCCCGACCCTACAATATGTAGATCGGAGCCAACTTTTTCTTCTATCAGACACAGAGTCTCTGATTTGATATCTAGCTCCTTGATCCACTTTGAGTTAACTTTTGTGCATGGCGAGAGGAGGGGATTCAGTTTCATTTTGTTGCATATGGATTTCCAGTTTTCCCAGCACCATTTGTTGAAGATGCTATCCTCCCTCCATTGCATGCTTTTAGCTCCTTTATCAAATATAAGATAGTTGTAGCTTTGTGGATTAGTCTCTGTGTCCTCTATTCTGTACCATTGGTCCACCCTCCTGTTTTGGTACCAGTACCATGCTGTTTTTGTTACTATTGCTCTGTAATATAGTTTGAAATCTGGTATCGCTATACCGCCTGATTCGCACTTCCTACTTAGAATTGCTTTTGCTATTCTGGGTCTTTTATTCTTCCATATGAATTTCATGATTGCTTTATCCATTTCTACAAGAAATGCCGTTGGGATTTTGATTGGCATTGCATTAAACCTATAGAGAACTTTTGGTAATATCGCCATTTTGATGATGTTAGTTCTGCCTATCCATGAACAGGGTATATTTTTCCATCTTCTAAGATCTTCTTCTACTTCTCTTTTTAGGGTTTTGTAGTTTTCATTATATAAATCTTTCACCTCTTTTGTTAGGTTGATTCCCAAGTATTTTATTTTTTTTGAGGATATTGTGAATGGAGTGTTTTTCCTCATTTCCGTTTCAGAAGTTTTGTCGCTGATATACAGAAATGCCTTTGATTTATGCGTGTTGATTTTATATCCTGCCACTTTGCTGAATTCATTTATTAGTTCTAGTAGCTTTTTTGTAGACCCTTTTGGGTCTTCTAGGTATAGAATCATGTCATCTGCAAATAGTGATAATTTAAGTTCTTCCTTTCCTATTTTTATGCCTTTAATTTCTTTCGTCTGTCTAATTGCTCGGGCCAGTGTTTCGAGAACTATATTGAATAGAAGTGGTGATAGAGGGCATCCCTGTCTTGTTCCAGATTTTAGGGGGAATGCCTTCAATTTTTCTCCATTGATAATGATGCTAGCCTGAGGCTTAGCATAGATAGCTTTTACAATGTCGAGGTAAGTTCCTGTTATCCCTAGTTTTTCTAATGTTTTGAACATAAAGGGATGCTGTACTTTGTCGAATGCTTTTTCTGCATCTATTGAGATGATCATATGGTTCTTATTTTTAAGTCTATTGATGTGGTGAATAACATTTATTGATTTCCGTATATTGAACCATCCTTGCATCCCAGGGATGAATCCTACTTGATCATGGTGCACAATTTTTTTGATGTGCCTTTGTAACCGATTCGCCAGAATTTTATTGAGAATTTTTGCATCTAGGTTCATCAGAGATATTGGTCTGTAGTTTTCTTTCTTTGAAGTGTCTTTGTCTGGTTTCGGAATCAGGGTGATGTTGGCCTCATAGAATGAATTTGGCAGAGCTCCTTCTTTTTCTATTTCCTGAAATAACTTGAAAAGTATTGGCATTAATTCTTCCTTAAAGGTTTTGTAAAACTCTGCTGTATACCCATCCGGTCCCGGGCTTTTCTTGGTTGGAAGTCTTTTGATTGCTTCTTCTATTTCATCTATTGTTATTGGTCTGTTTAAGTTGTGAGTATCCTCCTGACTCAGTCTGGGTAAATCGTATGACTTAAGGAATTTATCGATGTCTTCACTATCTTCTATTTTATTGGAATATAGGTTTTCAAAATAATTTCTAATTGTCTTCTGTATTTCTGTAGTGTCTGTTGTGATATTGCCTTTTCCATCCCGTATGTTAGTGATTTGAGTTCTCTCTCTTCTTCTCTTCGTTAGCATGGCTAAAGGTCTGTCGATCTTATTTATTTTTTCAAAGAACCAACTTTTAGTTTTGTTAATTTTTTCAATAGTTTCTTTTGTTTCAATTTCGTTGATTTCCGCTCTGATTTTGATTATTTCTTGCCTTCTGCTACATTTGCTGTTGTTTTGCTCTTCCTTTTCTAGGGCTTTGAGGTGAAGTGTGAGCTCATTTATTTGTTGGTTTTTCCTTTTTTTGAGGAATGACCTCCAAGCGATGAATTTCCCTCTTAAAACTGCTTTCATTGTGTCCCATAGATTCCGATATGTTGTGTCTGTATTTTCATTTATCTCTAAGAATTTTCTGATTTCTTCCTTTATGTCTTCTGTAACCCATTGATCATTCAGTAACATATTGTTCATTTTCCATGTGATGTAGGATTTTTCCTTCCTTCTTTTATCATTGATTTCCAGTTTCATTCCATTATGATCAGATAAAATGCATGGTATTATCTCCACCCCTGTATATTTACTGAGGGTTGCCCTATGGCATAATATATGGTCTATTTTTGAGGAGGATCCATGTGCTGCTGAGTAAAAAGTATATCCACTTGATGATGGTTGATATATTCTATATATGTCAGTTAAGTCTAGGTTGTTGATTGTGATATTGAGTTCTATAGTTTCTTTATTCAGCTTTTGTTTGGAGGATCTGTCCAATTGTGAGAGAGGTGTGTTGAAGTCACCCATAATTATTGTGTTGTGGTCTATTTGATTCTTGAACTTGAGGAGAATTTGTTTTATGAACGTCGCAGCACCATTATTTGGTGCATAAATATTGATAATTGTTATGTCTTGTTGGTGAATGGTTCCTTTTAACAGTATATAATGTCCTTCCTTATCCCTTTTGATTAATTTAGTCTTGAAGTCAATTTTATTCGATATGAGGATGGCCACCCCTGCTTGCTTACGAGGACCGTGTGCGTGGTATATTTTTTCCCAGCCTTTCACCTTCAACCTGTGTATGTCTTTTCCAATCAGATGTGTCTCCTGGAGGCAGCATATTGTTGGATTTGTTTTTTTAATCCATGTTACCAGCCTATGTCGCTTTATTGGAGAGTTTAAGCCATTAATGTTTAGAGTTACTATTGATATATGGTTTGTACTTCCAGCCATGTTTGATTATTTATCTTCTTCTTTTTTTTTTTTTTTAATTTAGTTTGTTTCTCCATGGTTAGCTTTCCCCCCGCCCTCTGTCTTTATAGAGGCACTTCCCACTGATGGTTTTGGTTATTGTTTTTCATTTCTTCCTCATGTAGTGTTTTGCTCAAGATGCTTTGCAATGCTGGTTTTCTGGCTGCAAATTCTTTTAGCTTTTGTTTATCATGAAAGATTTTTATTTCGTTATCGTACCTGAAGCTTAATTTTGCTGGATACAGAATTCTTGGTTGGCATCCGTTGTCTTTCAGTGTTTGAAATACGTTGTTCCAGGATCTTCTCGCTTTCAGCGTCTGTGATGAAAAATCCGTTGTTAACCTTATTGGTTTACCCCTGAATGTAATCTGCCTCCTTTCTCTTGTAGCTTTTAGTATTTTCTCTTTGTTCTGTATATTGGATATCTTCATAACAATGTGTCTTGGCGTTGGTCTACTGTGATTTTGTGTGCTCGGTGTCCTGTATGCATCTACAATTTGTATATCCGTTTCCTTTTTTATTTCTGGAAAGTTTTCTGTAATTATTTCTTTCAGCAGGTTACTCATTCCCTTGGTTTGAATCTCTGTACCTTCTTCTATCCCGATGACTCGTAGGTTTGGTTTCTTTATGTTATCCCATATCTCTTGGATGTTTTTCTCGTGGTTTTTAACCAGCCTTTCTGAGTTGGCTAGGCTCTTTTCAAGATGATATATTTTGTCTTCATTATCTGATGTTCTGGCTTCTACTTGCTCCACTCTGTTAGTGATACTCTCAATTGAGTTTTTAATTTGGTTTATCGTTTCCTTCATTTCTAGAATTATTGTTTGGTTTTTTTTTATAATCTCAATCTCCTGATAAAGATGCTTAACTTCTTCTTTTATCTGTCTATGTAATTCATTTTCAAAGTGTTCTTTCACTGTTTGGATTTGCTGTCTCGTATCTTCTTTAAGGTTCCATTCCATCTGTCTAAGGTATTCCTTGAGTTCTTTATATGACCATTTTTCTGCTGACTCTAGGTCCTCCTGAATATTTAGGCTGTCCTTCATTGTTTGTACTACTTTTCTTCCTTGCTTTTTTATGCTGCTCATGTTTCTTCTTGTTCTGTTTGACTGCTGAGTTACTGTTTACTCTTATAGATTTATTTGATGCTTGAGAGGAAAGATATTAGAAGGGAAGCGAAGAAGTCACTAAAGAGAATGAGAGTAGGCAGGTAGAATTCAAGGAAGGGGGAATAAGAAAATTGAAAAGAAATGAAAAGACAAAAGAAACAAGAATAACAAAGATTAGATAATAAAGAAAGGAAAGATGAAAAAAAATTTTAAGAAAAATAATAGTGATAATAAAAAATGAAAATTAAAATTAAAAAAAAATAATAATAAAATAAAAAAAATTAAAAAAATAGAAACATTGAAAAAAGTTAAAGAACAACCACAAATAAAAATTGAAAATGAAAGAAAAAGAAGAGAAAAAAAGAAAGAAAAAAAAAACAAAAAAGAAAAAGAAAAAAAAATGATAATAATAATAATCAATGCAGTCCTAGAGTTCTATTAACTTCTCTTCCAGTAGGTGGAGCTGTGCCCACTGGGCCAAGCTTCTCCTCTCAATAGGTGGGAACGATTCACTGTGCAGCCGCTCTTTCTCCTAGACTGGGCGGGTCTCCAATCCTGAGTGTCTAGGGCCTTGTCTTGTGTTTCCTCAAGCCAGGCAGTGCTCACCTGTGGCACTCACCACAATACTGGCTACACGCCAGGTCTGCTGCTCCTGGGAGCCCTGTTTTCATGAACACCTGGGCTCACTCTCCCTGTTTGCCTCCCTCAGACCCTAAGTTTGTAGAGCTTGGGGCTGAGATCCCCCAGCGAATTTGCTTGCCCTCCTGTAGCCACGCCCCCGGTAGCTGGTGCAAGAGACCTCAGTTGTCAGCACTGGTGGGAGCGAGCGGTAGCCGGGAGTTCCGCGCCGCGAGTCCCGCGCCACTCCTGATTCCCTCGGTCTGGTTATTGCGTTCACAGGAGAGCTGGGAGTGGCCCTTAAGTTTTCCCTGCTGTGTGGAGAGAGATGACTAGGGGATTACACACCTGTCGCGCTGGTTTCAATGCAGTTATCTCCTCCGCCCGTGACGCCGTTTCTCTGCCATGGTGATATCCCATGCAAATTGTGACCCTTTGTTCCCTTTGCCGGGTGACCAATGCAACGGGTGGGTCCTGACTGTCTCTCCCAATCCCCGTTTCAGTCCTGTGGCCACTGCCTATGAAGGCTCGGTTGGCTTTTACCTCTGTAAGTTCCTAAGGGCCGGCCAATTATTTCAGCGGGATCATTAGTGCTGAGTCACACGAAGCAGGCGAACCGGAGCTTAATTGCTTCCGATTCGGGCTCTGTGTGTGTGTTCTGAGGGGCCCAGCCTGTACACCCCAGATCCACGTCAGCTCAGCATTGCCTAGTGATCCTGAGCAAACAGCATTTAGACAGTTTACGGCTCCCTATGCCCGCGCAGTTGAAGATGTCAGAGACTTGATCTCTCTGCGCCTGCCACCATGTTACATCTCCTCAATGCTATTCATGTTGCCCTTACAGCTTCCTGATATAAGCAAGTTCTTGGGATTATACAAACTGCTGCTTCTGTTTCCAGTCCAGATTTCTAGAAATGAAACCCTGCCGCTGTCGCTGTCTCTGGGCCACGCTTGTCTGCGACCGTAGCAGAGCCGCCCTGGCTTCCGCAGCTCTTCAGCCCTGTGCCCGGTCCCAGGGGCCCAAGCGGCTGCCGCCGCGGCTCTCCGTCCCCCTCCTCCGGAGCACGGGTCCCCTGGCAGGGGGGTGCAGAACGACCCCAGAGCAGGCTCTGCCCGAAGGTGCAGCGGCGAACAGGCCACCGAGACGCTCGAGGCTGCAGTCCAGCCTTCGGAGGACAGGGTAGGTGCGGCTGCCGGACAGTGTATACAGAGCCATCAAGACAGCAAGCAGAAAGCAAATGGCGGCTCCCGCGGAGTGGATTTTCGGCACAGAAACCACAGCCCCGCCAACAAAGCCAATCCACAAACTCTCCCTGTATAAAAAATATTCAAAAAAAAAAAAAAAAAAGGCGGGGAGCACTGAGCTTTCTTTGCCTCGGGTACTTACAATCCACTGCTGATTACACATTCAGCTTCTCCGCCCGGAGCGAAGCGAAAGAGGAAGCAGATGGGAGCAAAGCGCTCGCGGCTCTGAGCAGCCAAGCGTCTCTTTTTCGATTTCTTTGTTCTTCCTGCTCCTTGGCAAAGTGGTCCGCTACAGATTATCGGTGAAATGAGCTCTAACAGAAATCTCTATTAAAGCCGCTGCTTTGAGCGTGACCACGCTCAGCACTTCAGCAACCCCCGTACCGCATCTTTTTAAAATATATTTATTTTTAGTTGTAGTTGGGCTTCTTAAGAAGAAAATCACTTTTCTATATATTGGCAGAACCTGGATTGGTTATAGCCTTTACAGAAAGAAATCTAACATTCATTAACTATTTATATATTAACTTATTAATGTAACTGTATTGTATTATTAACATTGTATATCACAAAAAAACTGTATATCACATGTGTGATATATATGTATATAGGTAATATATATAACATATACATAAACAAAAATATAATCTTCTGTGATCCTGAGATCATATATCTGGAACATATTTCACAGATAAAAGAGCCATGACCAGCAATGATCCACGTAGGAATGTATTTTCTAAACCTCTTTTTAAAGTGTCTAAAACTTGGAAAATCTCCCTCTTCTACTATCTGGCTCAAGAGTCCAGTCCAGTAATAGAAATTCTAGAGATTATCTCCTCTAACTTTCTCATTTTAAATCTCAAGAAATGAAGTTGAAATATTAAAGTCACACAGCTGGTAATTTGCCCAGTCATCTGGAATAGAAATCCATTGACACACAGTTTCACTTTTACTGACAAGGAATTTATGTACTGACATAAAAATTCTCTTTTCAAAATTAATCTCTGAAGGTCGATGAGACATATACATGAAAGATTCTTATCAGCTTGATTCTTAAAGGAGAAGAGAAGACATGATATGGGGAGAGCTGCTTTCTTGGTATGAGAAAAATCTCCCTCGGGTGCTTTCTGGAAATGCACAGAAACCTGCATTCAGAATACAATTTGAAAAGAAGTTTTGAAAATATTATTTCATTATAACGTTAATTGGGGATTTTGGAAAGCATAAAGAAACACAAAGAATGCATACAAAATTATCATATACTTTATTGCTCAGGGATAACTTCAAATATTTTATTTAAATGTTTTATTAAACATGGTGCCATGTAAGATTCACCTACATTTTCCATCAATTGTGATATTGAACCACCACATTAAAAATTTGTAAACTTTTACATTTTGGGAAACATTAGAGCTGACTAAATCACCAAAACTTACTCATTTATTAAACAAATCATCCATATGTGGAAATTCAACATTTATAATACAGTGATTGCCATACCTTGCATATATTGATTACTTCTCAGCATATAACAATAGAACTAGAATTTAAGATGAAAACTATGTATGTTGTGTTTGCACAGTTTTTGTTAGTGTAGCATTTTGGTAAAATTATTTAGATGTTAGGTGCAAAATTATTGTTCCTACAACTTTATGAACATCTGTACATATATTTAGTACACAAACCTTACTGCTTATTATGTAAAATATTTACCTATCTGACGAATGAACAATACATTATTATTTCAATTTGTTATTAGTTATTTGATTTTCCTTTTTTACATTTTTTATTTTTGGTAATTATTTATGTTATTTTAAATATTATTCATTTCTTATCTGTTCAGTTTGCATTTGCACTGGATTTAAAACTTTTAATCTTCAGAAATATAAGAAAACGAATTTCTGTCTCCCACCTTCCTCCTCCCCCCCAAGTTTGCAACAGTTTGTTACAGAAACTTTTTGGAAACCAATGCATTATTTTCTATATGCTAGTACTATGATATAAGCTTCAGGGACCTTCAAATAAATAGTTCAGTATTTGTATTTTTTCTACTTTTTAAAATTTCCATGTTTTTCCTTTCTATTGGTATTGGCAAAAAACTTTCTCCAGTATGTAATTATAAACTTTGTTTTCTCTGCTTTTAACAAATTAGCTTCTGCTTCCTTAATCATTAATTTCAATCCCTTATATTAATTTTATCATTAGTTTTCTATTTTCTCCTCACTTTAGAATACACATTCATATTATTATGAATAATTTTATAATTAATATTTTACTCTATGATTTACTTGGGAATGTAGGTTTTGTCACATCCCTTGAATTTTAAAACAGATCGTATTTTCTTAAAATACTTTCCACTTAACATGAGTTAAGTGATATAAAATAATTTTCCCATTAAATATTATGTTTCATACTATATTTTTGTGTCATGTTTATTATTTTATGTTGCATTGCATCTATTATTTTATGGTATATTTCTAACTATGTATGGAATGATTATCAACTGTATCGTCATTTTGAATTTGCATGGCTGGAAAATGAAACCTACTAGTAAGAAGAAAAATAATATACAAGATTAGGTGCTCATAAAATCATGGAAATAGTCCATAAGGATCAATGATTCAGGCTACAAGAACAAATTCATGAACACTAAATTGCAGTAAATTTATGGATTGATGGACTTTCTAAATACAAGAAAACTAAAGTCAGACGTGTATGAACTGTTCAATCACGTTTGAGTATTTATATGAACCTTGGGTAGATAAAGGATGTGGTATTTTCTGCATTTGCCAATGCCCTACTATGCAGAGAAAGGGACACCAATAGTTGAGCAAGTTTCGCTAAGGACCGGTGAACTGGAGAAGCTCTGTTAGCTCCTCCTCTCCAATCACTTTGTCTTTGACTAAGAAATTTATTTAGAAATTTAGGAAATCTGTATGTGAGCATTTAATTTTTTCATACCCATCAAGAACCAATTTAACAAAGAATATAATCAGGTTGCATTTCCCTTTAAAACCTTTGCACACTCTTTCTCACATGCAAACACCCATACATACACAAATACCATACAAACTCCAATAAAGAAGAATATTCAAAATTTTTAAAAAAGAAAAAAAAATCATTTCATCAATACTTGAAAGAAGCAGCAATTTAAACCAAGAAATATAATTGTGAATAATATGTTGGAAAAAAAGGAGATAAATAGAAAAAAAGAAAAGCTGGTATTCCAGCTCATGAATAGAATTGATATGAACTGGTAATCACAATTTAGGGAAACAATCTGTTAAACAAATTACAGTTAAAATACACAATGATTATATACAATGTCACACACCTTTTTCTCTTTGAATCATACCTCCATAAATTATCTGAAATAATGGTTTTAAATAATACATGCAATAATTTCATTTTAAAGTTCACTTACTATATCATGAAATTGTACACTATCAAATCAAAATATTTTGAACAGGAGACAATTAATAGTTTACAATAGGAACTTTATCAATAAGATATATGTTGAAAATTCTTAAAATTTAAAGTCAAGCATTCAAAATGATATGTACACTTGATTACCCTCATGTGTACATATGAAATAACAGCAAAATTTAAAATTTCTATAGAAGAACCAGGTAGAGTGATGCATACCTGTAACCCCAACAACTAGGGATTCTGAGGCATGAGGATTGCAAGTTTAAGGCCACAATAAGAAATTTAACAAGGCTCTGAGAAACTTAATGAGATCCTATATCAAAATAAAATATTGAAAAAAAAGAAAAGGTTCAACATGAAGCTCAGTGCAAAAGTGCTCCAGGGTTCAAGTCCCAGTACCAAAAGATAGAAATAAAAATAAATAAACAAACAAAATACCTGTAGAGTAAATGAACATGTGCGTAGACAACAGAATTAGGGATTATGTTTTTCTGCTTGCAAATTTTCAAAGGCATTTAAATTTAAATTAATAAAATATATAAACAAAATCAAAATTTCTATCTATACTACATTAAAAATTCATATAAAATACCGAGAATGAAATATCAACTTCAAATACAGTTTCGTCACTTTTTTCCCTTCAATGAAATCTTCAAAGCAAGATTTGGACAAGCATTTCTTTGAAGACTTGAATATTATCGTTTAATTCATATTATACATGTAGTGTAAAATTATTCCTGGCTCAATATTTACCTTGTGTTTCAGTAATTTTCTATGCTCTCTCACTCTCCCCCCATCTCTCTCTCTCTCTCTCTCTCTCTCTCTCTCTCTCTCTCTCTCTCTCTCTCTCTCCCACACACACACACACACACACACACACACACATCTGTTTTATTTCATTAAATTTCATGAAAATTTAACCTCTTTTTTTATTCTGCTCTCTCTTTGCCTCATAATGGATCTGGGGTCTGGCCTTCCGCTTCTGAGCTATTATCTATTGATAGTAGCTGTGTTAATGGTCATATAGAAGGCTCAGGAGACACTCTAATAAACCTACAATTACTGGGAGAAGTAAATAAGATTATATAGATATGTGAACAGAATTGAGAAGAAAATTTAAACCACTCTGGGGAGTTAAGGAAAACTCCTGGCAGTGTCTATAGATGCTAGGGTGTAAACTTGGTTCACAGAAATTTATTTTCCAAAGTCTGTTCATCCCAGACTAGTAAGATCATTAGATGGAACAAGATGTTCACCCTTTAGATTACAGGGAGCAGATTACAATACCTTGTTTCCATGGAACTATGCAAAGAAAGAACACCATTCTGATTAGCATGAGTTTCAGTTAATATGGTACCAAGCAAAGTGAGAACTGCCTGTACTTAATGAGAGACTGTAATTCTGTATTTATTATATACAATTATTTAGTACATAACAATTTCCCTGTGGTTTGATAAAATCAATATATTTATATTGTATGTATGAGTGCATGTATAAATACGTGAACCCAAGGACTACATTGTCCAACAATAACTCTCTGGAAATTACTTTCTTGAGGAAATTATCATCATGCTCTCTAGCTTACTGTCATTCTGAAGAGCAATATCATGCAGAAAAATTGTGCCATCCCTCTCAAGAATATTATGAATAATTGGAATCTAACCAACAATAACAATGATTTCATTGAAATTCTGTGTAATAAGCTCATGGGAACTAAATTGACCTACTTTCAGTTAATGTCATGCATGGTCTATGCCTTCCAGGGCTCTGTATTAGCAAATTTTAATAAGGCCAAATGTGATGCTGTGTCACAATATAAAAAACTAACTGATAGGGCATTTTAAACACAGCCTAGCTTAGTATCATTTAGCCAGGCAGCCAGTGTTCCACAAGTGCTGTGCCAGAAAAGTTTCAAGTCCAGGATGCTACCAGCAGATGGTATTCAACCAGCCATATGCTGCAACGCCTAGATAAGCTTAATGACACAACTCCTGCTACTTTATTCAGTAGTGAAACCAACTGTGAAAATGAATACATAGGAGGGGTAAGTGACAAGAGGAATGAACATGGAAAGAATGTTACACCATCAGTTATCACATGATTCTGGTCACTTTTTCCTACCCTGTGCTGCTTTATTCGGAGAAACTAAATTTAAAATATAAATTGATAAGAGTAGATAATAATTTGTGTTTTGTTAGCTTCTACATTATGTGCTTCTTTTAAATATTCTGCACCTCAGTTTCTCCGTGTATATAATCAAAACAATATATTTTATGGGCATCCTAAAGATCATTTAAATGGTTTAAAATCTATGACGTTTCCAAATTTCTTTGGCCAAAGCTTTTCAATCTCTGAGATGGCCGTTTTTTCCTATATAAATACCAATTTTGGATTTTCACTACTTTTTCTAGCATAAATATAAAAATGAAATACATTTTTCCATCGCTAATATGTTGGTTATTCCAAGAAACTCGTATAAAAGAGTGAAGTGAGTACCTTAGAGATTTTTATCATATAAAATAGTTGTTAATTGGCAAAACACATATTTAGTTTAAAGTCTCATGATTGGACATGTACCTATTTTTATTTAGTCTCAGAATGTGTAGGCTATTCATAGAATATAATGACATTTGTTTTCCAATGAGGCTAAGAGTTTTGCATTCTTAAAGAAACAGTGCCTTATAAGTCTTCTCTTCCATAAATGATATAGCATTGCATGTAACATTATTTTTAATGAAAAAGAATGTATTCCCTGGCCAAATATGAAGCAAAGATGGATTCTAATTGTGATAAATTATCATTCTATGTAACAATATCTGAATTACGTGATCTTGAGTCTACTTCATGATAAAGACTTCTATTTGTTATATGCAAATGCTGTGTTTATCATTTTATTGTTTTGTAAGAAAACATTTTTAGAAATCTTCAACTCATATTGCATGCTTTTTATATTTCCTTCATCTTTCGTTAAATGACAAATCTCATATTAGCATATAAATTTGAAATAAAATCAGTACAGTGCTTGTACACTTTTTTTTTTTTAATCTTGAAAATGCTTTTCAGTAAGAGAGTTTCTCAAAGTGAACATGAAAACTCTTTCAACAATGGTAGCTAATTACAGGCACTGAAACATTGTTATCTAATATTCAAAGGAGATGTCTCACAACTGCCAAGTTAATTCTCTAAACCAAAGTTCTGTTCATATTCTTCTTCAATAACCATTACTTTCCCCCTACCCCAACCATTGCTTTCCAAATTAATTAAAATAGATGCACTTTTGTATTCAGGGCAGGATACAATGTGTCCCCAATCTGCCAACCCTTTGTTCTCTATCACAGTTCTCCCTAATCCTGACATTCATTTCAGTTAAACTGGGGTATTACCAACTATAGTCCCTAATTATCTTGGACTTTCCTAAATTTGAGTTATATATTTGAGTTTATATTTATGTTTATGTTGTTCTCTCTTTCAATTGAAACTATTATCTTGCCTTTATTACTGCTAATAGAAATGCATTTTTGTTGTTGTTCAGTACTAGGGATTGAATCCAGGGGTACTCTACCACCTAGCTATACCCCCATCCTTTTTTAGTTTTGAGACAGAATCTCACCAAGTTGCCAAGTCTGGCCTGAAATTTTTGATACTCCTGCCTCAGCCTCCTGAATAGCTTGGATTTCAAGCATGTGCCATCTCACCCAGCAAACAGAAATCCTTCCAAGTATAGCTGAAATGGTATTTCCTCCAGGATATCTTTGTACTATCTTAATTATTCTATGACACAATCTCTCAAGGAAACTTTTAGTTGTCCTTATCCTATGCCTGTACTGATTTTAACTTATGATACATTTATTTGTATAATTTGTGTTCTCTTTAGTCCAAGGACACTATTGTAATACCTATTGCCTAATTCATTATCACTTCATTATCACTATGGTAATCCATCTGAATTTTCAAATAAAACTTTCTGATATAATTCACCCCTATAAGGTTGATCTACTTTGGCTCTACATGATTGGCTTTCTGTAGGCATTGGTAGCTTAACCCCAACACCCCTCTCAAAATTATTCATCAAATCTGCTTCCATCAGTTGGATAGCTGGGAAATGGAAGTTTTGTCCCTTTTCCTACTTCTTGAATCTGAAATTGCAATAAAAGTCATGAATTTTTTCCTGATTTATAACTCAAAAAATGGTGATATATTTCTGTTTATGAATCCTATAGCCTGATGTAATATCATAAATCAAGAGAAAAAGAAAGGGAGAAGGAGACAATGAGTAATGGATGAAATCTTTTTTATTATCCTTACACATATGCCTAGGGTTTCACCAAATATGATCACAGATTTCTACTGGGAGAAGTCATTTCCGCATCACTTGCTTCTGTAAAACCATCTGTTTAAAAGCGGTATCATAATGGGGAAGGTCATTTTTAGCTTAAGTTCTATTGGATAGACTCAGGCACCACTGTTGTGAAACTTGGTGGAGTTTCTTAAAATCTGTGTCACTACAGGATGGATCCAAGCTTTCTTTACTTTTGTGAGTGAACAAATTGTGCCAAAAATTTTTGTTTAGGTAGTACTGCCAACCTCCTTACAACTGACACTGAAATGTTTTTCCCCAACTCCTTTTCCCATTCCACTTACATGGTTTCTAATTGGTACTTAGGACTTGTTAATTATGGTTCCTCAGAAAGAGAGAGAGTCTATCTACTCTGATGATTTTATCTACAGAACCCACTCTTCCTTTTTTTTGTCTTTTTCAAATGCTCTATTGTTTTACCTTTCACATTTAGTCCCACAAACATCAAGAACTTTTTTCTTACAAGGTAATTCTTTTTCATACATATATCAAATTAATCCAGCACATTTTTGCATTTATCAAAAAATCATACTAAATTGTTATTTATTCATAGGATTCATCATATCCTGAAACTCATTTATTCTTATATTTGTTCAAATGTAGATATCTCAAGATAATTACTTGACTAGCTGGAAGAACTATCAATTAGACAATTGTTTTGATCTGTTCTTCCAGAAATTATTGATTCTCACCTGAAAAGGGGAATAGAGGTGTGTTATTCTGTAAAGAAATACGTGAGATAATCTACATATAAAAAGAAGGGGTTTATTTTGGTCAATAGTTTCAGAAATTTCAGTCCATGATTGATTGTCCTGTTGCTCTTGGGCCAGGGATGAGACAGTACATACAGGAGCTTGTGGTGGATGAATCCTATTTGCCTCCTGCCAGAACCAAACCCTGAAAGTGGAAAATGTGCAACTAAGTCCCACTGCTTTAGGTGAAGATGTTAAGACATGGGCTTTGGGGGGATCTTTTTACAAACCATAGCAGTAACAGTGTATTAAAATTAGGGCATTTGTCAGTAAAAGGATGTAACTGGAGAATATCATGCTAAGTAAAATAAGCCAATCCCCCAAATCCAAACACAGAATGTTCTCTCTGATATGCAGATGCTAACCTACAACACAGGAGGGGAAGATTGGTATTTCATTAAACTAGAAAAAAGGGAATGAAGGGACAGGAAGGGAATGGTAATAGGAAAGACAGTAGAATGAATCTGACATACATTTCCCATTCTCATATATTAATACATAATGGTAAGTCCACACCATCTACAACCACAATAATGGGATCCTAATTGGAACAAGTTATTCTCTGTATGCATAATATTTCAAAATCTCCTCTACTGTCATGTAAAAATAATAATAAAAAGTATTCAGAGAGGTAGGAGTTTTGAAACTGGTTACATAGTATGCATGAACTATTTCTGTATAGGAAACAATTAAGTATTTTTAGATATTGTTCACATTAGAAGAGGCTTTATATGAATGGGTATGATACAAAGTTGTTTCCTCCATTCCTATATGTGGGTTGACTATTTCTCAAGAAACTTGATAAATATTGGATCTATTAAAGTTTCCCTAATTCTACAATAATAGAGTGATTTAAAGTTTTTTTTTTAAATTTCAAATCTATCTAGTTATTTTTTGCAATTTTTTTCCATTTTTCACTTCAATATTTTTATACATTCTTAAGGTTTATAATTAAACACCAGATTTCTACACTTGTTCTCAAGTTGTACTATATGTTCTCATATCAAATAATGCAGTTCATGTTGATTTCTATTTTTAGTAGTATGTTTCTACTTTTTAATCTCAAACTCTGATAATCACTGAAAGTTCAGGCCTCCTTTTTTCTCTTCTTTGTGATGACTTCAGACAAAAACAAAACAAAAAATGGCTCTAAGCAAATAATTTGTTATTTTTCTTTCCTTCCTCCTTATCCTGTACCCCAGTGCATTTTCTTCAATGTCTTAGAGGAGAAGTCAATACCATTTCTAAATCTAAGGTCATTCATTCTCTTCCACAAAGCAGGCTTATTTCATTTTGTCTGTAGCCATTACTTTTCCCAATATCAAGTTGAACAAACAGGGAGATAATGCTCACGGCTCTATCACATTTTTTATTTATTCTGAAGCCCTTACTAATTCCTGGTAGACTCATATCACAGCCTTTGACTTACTGTCAAATAAATTTCCCTCACTGTGGTCATATTTTTAAAAATTTATTTTGTTCAAAATCAATCTTGGCAAAGAGCTTTCAAATTGATATTGCTTAAAGGAAATATTTGGGACTGACTATATGCACTAGGTCAGACCTAGTGAGGTAGTTTTTGGAAGACACACATGGATTTAAAATTTTTAAGTCTATATCCATGGATAGAATAAAAAGTGAAAGCAAGAAATTATGACACTTTAGAACATAAATCTTTTCTTTCCAAAAGTAACATTTATAAAAGTTTAACTTCTGCTATGCAGCCTGATATTTTAAACATACGGATTTTTTTCCAAGAGCAAAAAGAATTGAGAAGAGAAAGAAGATGGGAAAGAATTCAGTAGAGAATCTACCTGATGCTGGGTGAAGTTCAACCTGAACATGACTTAGACAAGTTATTATTTTTTTATTCACATCCTTGTCATTGTTGTTATCCTCATCAATAGTTTCTTTTTATATCTTTTAAAAAGTATCTTTTCTTCCCATTCTATTATCTTTTAATACTAAAAATGGCTTGAAACTCATTGGAAGGACTAGAATAGCCATTAGAATCATGTGTTGTTTGAAAAAAAGTGCAAAATTACTCATTTGTGTTGAATAGAAAAACATAATAAAATCAAATCATTCAATGAAGTCATTTAGTAATCTCATTTTTTGCTCTGCACAATTTAATATGTGCCATCAAAATAAAGTGTAATCCAAATAAATATCTGTAACATTCCAGGACACAAAAATTTTACAACAGCTGAGATATCCAAATATATTGACCAAATTTCCCAAACTACATCCATTTTTTCCCTCCTCTATTTCTTTGCACCCAGAAATTTTCAATTTTTTTTCTTTTTTTCTAAAACCAAGCCACACACTGCCTCATGACTGCTTTTGCTTTCTTAAGGTCTCCCTGTTGAGCACTGGCTTCTTATGCTGGTATCCTTCCATGGCTTATATCACAGTTGTCCACCTGAGGCACTTCCTGCTTTGAGTTGCCCAAAGCCAGGACACCCAAAATGTGGCAACACTTCTCTTTTCCAACCCTCATAGATGAGAGTGCTTTAATCTCTTGTTTCAGATACTTGGGGACTCCTCCTCTTCCTGTAGTCTTCTCTTTCATTCTGTACATTGTGCAGAGTGGTGATTTGGATCAGGGTCTCTGTTTGCCCTGTAGTGGTGCACTCGTTCTGGGAGTTTCCTGTGCAAAAGTACGGGTCAGGATTGTGTTGATGCTATAGTGATGCCCTGCAAAAGGCACAGAGGTTCTGTGAAAAAGCACAGAGTTCTATAAGTCTTGGCCTTAAGCTCAGACACCAGCTCTCATGGAAAGAGAATTCTGAGCATGACAAGATAACCACAATATTTTGCCAGTGTAGTGACCTCTAAATCTGCCTGCTTAGTAGAAACTTTGGACAATGGGTTTCCTGGGTGCCACAGGAAGCTGTTAACCTTGCAAAAGTAGAACTAGTACAAAATGTTTCTAGTCCTTTAACTTTCTAGTGCACAAAGAACAAGGCCACTATAGTTTTTAAATTCCTGGTTGTGAGACCCTATATAATAAAACATGCTGCCAGCTTTGGGTCACTGCTTCTCCATCAGAGGTCAGTGTGCCACCTGTTCCCAGCTTTCTCTCTAAATGTTTGTGTTTCTTTCCTAATCCCCCATCACCCCTCTCTGGTTTCTGAATTAATGGCCATGTGAGTCTAGGCAGTACATCTTTGCAGCATCACTGTTTGTGTAACAAGAATTACATTCACTTTTGTGAAAGTAGTTGGTTTGGTGTTTTTTTTTTTTTTTTTTTTAGGCTGTTTAATCATAATCTCAAAGAGCCTTCTGTGTGTCTATGTAAATAACTCCAGTTTTTGTGCTCTCCAGACAGTGTCCTACATGCATATCACAAATCCTACCCAAGAATAGTCAGCTAAAATTTAAAAGTAACAAATGAATAAAATGCAAATATATCTTATGTGTATTATTTTATGCAAATACACACCAAGACAAAAATGGGATGTGGTCTATTGTGCAAGTTTAATTGGATCATAACATGAATCTTGTGTTGCTCAATCAGAATCCCCATTGTGCGTACACACTCTCAGAAACCTAGTTTTATTTAAACAATATATTTGTTTGGGTAAGAAGAAAATGTTGAACATGGACTTTCAAAATGACAGATACATCATGAAGCATTATTGGGATTTTTATTTCTAATGGCCTCTATGACTGGTCTATTATTCTTTAATTTCTTTTGCAATGTGTATTGAAGTGATTCTCCATATAGTCTGCTCCTGTACTTTTACTCAAAGAAAAATTCAGTCTTATCATGCTTGCTTTTAGTTAATGTGGAATAAGATCACATAGTGATCAAGTTCTGGTTCTTTTTTGAGAAAACATAGAGATGAAATTTTTAAAAATTTAAAGTAGTTTAAAGGTTAAGTACATTTTTTGATTCTTTGGAAGGAATACAAACTAAATAATTATATTAAACAGTATAATGTGGGAAAAGGACAGGAAGTTTCCATAAGAAGTGATTTTTACTTTTATACAAGATGGAAAGGTGTTATGGTTTGGATAAGAGGTGTCTCCTGAAAACTCACAGGAATGAATGTTCAGAGGTGAAATTATTAGATTATGAGAGCTATAACCTAATCTGGGGATTGATCCATTTGATAGATTAAAAAATTGAAAAGACTACTGTACTGGATGGTAACTACAGGTAGGTAGGCTGTGGCTACAGGAGGTATGTCACTGGGGGCACGCATTTAGGGTTTGTATTTTGTCCCTGGTACCTTACTTGCTCTCTGTTTCCTGGCTTCCAAGAGCTGAGCATCTTTCTTTTGCCTTGCCCTTCCACCATGATATTTCACCCTAATTCAATCCCAGAGTGATGAAGTTGGCTGACCATGGAATGAATCTCTGAAAATGTGAGCCAAAATAAACTTTTACTCTTCTCAGTTGTTCTTGTCAGGTATCTTGGTCACAGTTAAGAAAGTGTGACTAACACAAAAGGGAAGAGATTGATATTTAACAAAGACCAGAAGTTATCAGATGCTTGGAGAAGGTTACTCCAAGGAGAGGAATGAACAGGCGCAAAACCTCTGATAGGAACTTGTTTTCTAATAATAGTTAAGTAGATGATTCCATTAAAGGTGAGGAACAATAACTCCAAGAATTTTGGACTAAGCAGTTGGAAGGACTTAGTTGTCATTAACTATGTTGAAAGAAGAATGTGTGTGAAACAGGTTTGGGACTGGGTGGATGAGAAAACTTAACTATGTAAACATAACCTTCAAATATGAGATGGGTATTAATGAAAATGTCAAGCAAAGTGACATATGAGTTTGAAGTTCAGGAGGTAGGTCAGAAATTAAAATATAAATATGTAGAGTCTGGATAAAAACATCAAACAAGGGTAAATAGAGAAACAAAGAGAAAACCAGGGCCTGAGCAGTTGGGAACCTGCAACCCCCTAGGCCCCCACCAAAAAAAAATAAGATAGAATAAACACCAAAAATGTTATTATAGAGGAATGGACATGTGGGGGAAAAGGAAAACCAAATGTGTACACTATGAAAGGAAAGGGAATTGTGCATTCTTTTGGAAGTGCTCATGTGTAAACTCAGATGTGACCTAGAAATTGTTGGAGTTAAGGAATGTGGGAATGAGTTTGAACAGAAGTTCAAACCATATTGCAGTTGTTTCCCAAAAGGAAATGAAGATAACATGTATAGACAATTTTAAACGATTTTGGAGGGTGCTAGGTAAAGATCAATAAAGAAACAGACCTGTGACTAAAGGCAAATGGAATAAAATAAACTTGTTTGTGTATTTTCTTGTTTCAAAATGGGAGAAATAATAGTGTGCTTTGACATTGCTAAGGATACAGTTCAAGAGATGGCAAGAGAAGACAGTGTAGAAGAGAAGGATCAGAGTTCTAGTCTTGAGCAGGTGGAAGGAGGGAGGAGCTGGTGCACTACAGAAAAATAGGGACAGCTTATCCCAGAGGCAGATAGAAAGGTGGGTGCTTCAGTGCAGGTGCTGGTAGAAGAGTAGATGTATTATATCATAGAGGAAGGGATGCAGGGACCTTCAGTAGCAGAACACTGGGGACCTTTTCTTCTGCTTTAATGTCCCTTTATAATGTGAACTACTAATAATAGCAGTGATGACAGCTTGTATGGAGATAGGGCTCATGAAATCCTTGTGACTTTCTGTCTGTGTCAAATTTATAGTGGCTCAGCTTCTGACTACCATAGTGTCTTATAACTTCATAGTTAATAAAATGATTAGGGTTCTAGTTTACAGTGCTTTTCTGCCATCTCATACTAAAGAATTAACTCACTAAACAACACAAAATGTACTTAACCCAAGATTAATATATTTTCATTGTATTTATTAACATAGTAAATATCCATCTGGGACTTAACATATGCTGGAAATAATTTTAAGCCCTTTACAAATATTGTAACTTAATATATGACAATGAAAACTGTGCATTCATTTTAGAATACATAATTTTACTGAGTTTTAAAAACGTTTCTATATTTTATTCGTATTTGCTGGAATTTTGAGAATCATAAATAAAAGTGTACTGACTTGTGTATGATTTAATATTTTTCTTTTTCCTCTTCACCAGAAAAAAGTCTAGTTACTCACATTTTTGAAATTATATAAAGATTATTTGGAAATTGAAATATTTTCATTTGCCTTAGTAAGGAGAATGTATTGTTCCTAAAATTAATAATGTTACATATCAGAAAAACCTGGCAGAGTTTGGATTTGAATGAATGTTGTCTATCAATCCTACCTCAATGGTTTCCATTTTATAGAAAAAAAATTACTTCACATTTTATTCTTTTTAGACAAACTTTATCCTTAACTATTTAATTTTACTTTGTTTTTAAAGATGTCAGCATTCTTATATGGAATAAAAAACTGAACTTACATCGATTTTTAAATACATGTTTGGATTTAAATAATATATGAAATATCAGTGAATAATCATGAAATAATAAGATAATAAAAAGAAGACAAAATGTTTTTATGTCATTCTATTGATTCTTATTATTTTTAGAAATACTGTAGTTCACAGAATTACATTTATTCAGTATCCATAATGATTTCATAATTAATGTTTTTTAATTTATTGTCATGCACCTTTTATTTCATTATATACATTTCAATGTTTACACAATTTCAAAAAGAATAATTTTATTTATATGCCACACTCAAATCAGTGTATAGAACAATAACATGTAAAATGTTTTAACTTGAATGTAATTATTGACATTGTTCCCAGTATCTATTTAATTTTATAATAATATACACGATGATATTAATGTGAAATTGTTGTATTTACAATGACTGTTTTTAACCCCAAAGAGGATTCCTGGTAGATAAAATTTAAGCAAACTGCTTTTAATTCTATTTGTTGTATGCATAAAACAAATAGTAAGACTACTTGAAAATTATTAAAAACAAATATTTCTGTTTGATTCTCATTTTTAGTAGAGAAGTTTGGCTAATCTTGTATGATCTTCATAAAGATAATGGAACCTGATAAGTGCTTTAAGTATCTAGAATTGAAATCTCTCGATTTTTGAAGAGAAATTCCAAAACAAATGGTCATTGAATAAAATACCCAGATAAACTGCATAGGCTACAATTCTGTCTGGATTTAGAGAGTTAGGACTTCATGTAGAAGGAATTAGTTCACAATTAAAAGTTAGAAAAATTAATAAACATTAAGGCTCCATTTCTAAAACAAGTTCGAGTTAATAGTGGTTGTAAGAACTTTTTGAAAAATTGATTTTTGTACGCCAACTTATGGGTAGAGAAATAAGAGATTTGGGGGAAAGAATACTGAATGCAGAGGGGAAAAAAGAAAATTAACATGTTCACATGTTTGTATCCATTTGTTGTGTATTCGTGTGAGCATATCTATTTTGATGTGTGGGAGGTATTTAGATATGAAGTGTGTTTTTAGAGAACTCAAAAAAAGTAAGTATAGCAGATGGGTACTGGCACTGTGTATGTTTGTCTTTGTGTCTGGGTTTTGGGAAGGTGAGTTGTCTGTCATGGAATGTACCCCATAAAGAGCTGAGAAAACAATAAACAATGCTAGTAGGTGAGATGCAGACTGTGATGATGTTCAATGAATAAGGTAAAGGAAGTACAGGGATAAAAAGGAACTCAAGTAGTGTGTCTGGATAGTCATCATTTAAAGATTATATTATGGAGAAAATGCTGCACTTTACTTTTCAAATATATTATAACTTGAACTTCAGATTGCCAGTAGCAATACAGGTATAAAAAGTTTCAGTTATAGAAAAAAATGTGTATGATTTGTCTCTGTGAATATTTATGATTATTAATTAAAATGCCATAAAAGAAATGAAAGTGGTCATATTCTGTGATTATGTAGATTCATCTTATTATTTCATGGTAGTTCCTAACATCTTGAACATCAACCTGAGAATTCCTGGGCCTCTGTTACTTCTCCTGTAAATGCAACAAAAATAATTTCTATAAGTAAGATGCCAAGGGAATTAAATATAAAAATACTTGTAACATGTATAAAAAGTAGCTAATTCTAGAAGATCAGATTAATGTCTAGTCTAATAGCACTGATGAATTAAAAAAAACTATTTTTGATGTGAAAGGTAGATGAATATTTCTTCAAAAATATTTATGTAGTAATTAAAGATCAAGATTGGTGAAAATTTCTACTTATGAGCCTTTCCAAGTACCAAAAAGGACTGAGTGATCATTACTTGAGTACAAAATTTGTCAAAGAGTGTTAGTTTATTCCTCAATAATAATTATCTTTGATTTAGGTTGTGAGATTGTAAAACACCATATGCTATCTAGTGCAGAGTTATTCTTAATCTTTGACAAACATGTTAAATAACAGTGATGATGCTCTACAGAATCTGTATACTTTCATAATTGCATCTGTAATTCTAGAATAATATTACTATTTAAGATTATTAAAGTCAATGTTGCCCAAATACTTTGGAAAGGTTTTGAAATAAAGAAGTGGATAACTCTACTTGATATCAATGGAGCATTCATAGCATAAATATGGCCATGCAGGATATTATATAGAAACTTCCAAATCCATTTATTATTGTAGAATTGGATCTATCAAATATCAGAAAATTGGACCAGAAGAGAAAATAAGTTAATATTTTATTAAATACAAGGAAAATTAAAGTTTATTGTATTGTGATTACCTTTAGTATTTAAAGAAATACAATCTAAAATGAATAACATTAAATTCCTAATAGATCTATATATTTTAAATACATTGAGAAAAGAAAGGTGAAAAATATGGTGCATATAAAAAAAATAGAAGAACTGGCAGAATATGCACATTTCTAAATAGCATAAATGTAGTATTATGTTGTCCTTAACATAAGCAAAAATGTTTATATTTTATATTTAAATGTATACTTTAGGAATTTATTTTAAATCAATGTGCAAAGATATGATTTAAAAATATATATAAGAATAGTTTTCTCATTGTTTTTATAATAGTGAAGAATAAATATTCACTATATTACAAAATATGTATATGATAGACTAATGTAAAACTGCTACCAATTAAATAATAAATAAATCTTTACATTCCTTATGTAATAAAGTAACATAACATGTTCATATCTCCTAAGATTATCATAATGAAAGTATTTTTTAAGAATGATACTTTTGAGTTATGGGGGTTATTAGCTGGTTGATTTTCTTCTTTGTACATCTTAATTTTTTTAGAAAAATGTATGACTTTGTTAATAAATAAACTTAATGTATTTAAAATTATTAAAATCACAAACCAAAAAATCATAGAAAAACTTTAAGAGATTTTCCTATATAATTCAACATAGAAATTTTCAAAATAATATACTATGAAAAAAAATTTAAAAGACATAAACAAATTGTTAAGAAAATTTTTATACATATGAAAAGACATACCATTAAGGTATAATAACTTCTTACAACATATTTTTGAAAAACTCACACATAAACAATACTTTTCTATGAGTGAAGGACAGAGGTAAAAAAATGGTAATTACTAGAAGTCCTTAAAAAAATGAAGAGCTATATTTAAACCAATTATATTTTCAATATTGTTAATAAGAAATTCGAGTTAGACAATGTTTTTGTAGAGGTTTTTGTGTCACTGTGACCAAAAAACCCAACAAGAACAACTTAGGGGAAGAAAAGTTTATTTGGTGCTCATAGTTTCAGAGATCTCAGCTCACAGAATGTCTGGAGGGGCAAATGAATTGTAGTTCTTTGAACTGCACAGAGACAGAGGCTATGCCTTTCTTGGGAATTTCTTAGTGGAGAAAACCACCTGGTTATATGGTGATGCTCTGTTGAAAGGGAAATTCCTTGCTAGCCAAAGAATTTTTGTTAGTTCATAACAGTAGGTTCAAATGCATGCTGCCCCTGCTGCCTACAGGAAAAGAATTATAGGCACAAGCTGATCAGCCCTGCTTGGGCTGCTTTTAGCCTCAACGTCAGCTCTGTTTATCTTCAAGAAGCTTTCTCACAATAAATCCTTCTGATGCTTAATCCTATATAATAAATGAGCCAAGCTTGCTGGTGGTCAGTCTTCCACAAGAGTCAGGCTGAAACACTAAGCCCCGGGTTTTTTCTCTACTATTGTGTCTGTCTGTTTTTTTTCCTAATCCTCTCATCATCCTGTGTTCTAAAAAAACTGTTGCACGGGACATGAAAATAGAATACTGATTCCATAACTCTTGGCCTGAGATGAGAAAGAACATCATGGCAGAGGGGGCTTGGTGGAGGAAAGCAGATCAGGAAAATCAGGAAGCAAAGAGAGGACTCCACTAACCAGGGAAAAAATATAAAATCCAAAAGCACACTTCAAGTGACCGAACTCCTCCAGTCACATCCTACCTGCCAACAGTTACAACCTAGTTAATCCTTGTAAGAATATTAACACACTGATTAGGATAAAGCTCTCAGAACCCAATCATTCCACTTCTAAGCTTTCTTTTATTGTCTTATACATGAGATTTTGAGAGATACCTCATATCAAAACCGTAACAGAAAATGAAAAACCAAAGTTCCTTCTGTCCACTAGTTGATTTTTTTTTCAAAAATGCTATTTGTTCATTATATTAGTTTTTCATGTTATATAAATAAAATATTAATATGATTTAAATGTATTAATATATATATGCATGTCATGTGATTAAAATATAGAAAATATAATAATCTTTCCCTCTTATAGTTTGATATTTTTAAAGGTAGTCATATGGTTGTATACTTTATAATCAACCTCAAAAAACATAAAATGAATATAAGATATATTAAGATATATATATATATATATATATATATATATATATATATCTTATACTCATTATATATGCATATATGTAATTTTGAAATATAATAATGTGTTCATTTTGAAAATTAAATTGTGATTTAAGAAATTTTTACCTAGTATATTTATTCCTGCATCTAAACTTGAATCTAAACATAAGGTTTTGCATGTATTTTAGACAAACTAATTTTAAAACATCACAATGCACAATAAAGCTTTTAATTATACCATGTAAAACTGTGGTATTCATTTCATGTTTTATTATCTTTTTTTTTCTTGTGGCCACATTAAAACAACACATTATCATCAACAATATTGTGATATATTAAAACTGTATTGCATTTAATTAGTTTTGGAGTTATTTACACCTTCCATACAGAGTAACTTTCCCTATGATGTAGATGAGTGATAACTGCTTCCTGATTTCATCCCTAGTATGAGAGAGAGAGAGAGAGAGAGTGAAGGAGAGAGAGAGGGGGAAAGAAAGAAGAGGATTAGGTCTTCATTATAAACATTGATGTGATTCAATTATGACCAATGCATTTTTTTCATAAAATTAGAAATTAGAAATCTAGATCTGTGACAATAGAGACTGAACATTTTGAGAAGTGACTGATAAATATCATTAAGTACACAAGACAGGAAATATGAAAAGATAGTTGTGTCATGAAGTTATTTATTGAAATGTCAGAACTGACTACAAGTATCAGACAGGTAGACCACAGACACTTAACCCCAATTAAGTACCTAACTTCACAAATTAAGAGTATAAAACTTATAAAACTTAGGGCTTTACACTGTATGTTTCTGATTCTTGTAAAAGATCTATTTTTAAAAGAAAAAACAATACTCAGTAATATAAAGAAATAAAATATAGATACATGTAAGATTTCAAAAACATCATGCTCAAATAAATAAGCTAAACACCAAGGACCAGTATTGTATGGTATTCTTCAGATTGAACTTCTGTAAACTACAAAATTATGCAGAAAACAGATCTGCAGTTTCTTAGAGAGACAGGAGAATAATTTGATAGGATATGGGCAATAGGGTATGTTTTGAGGTGATGAAAATATCCTTGGATTAAATTGTGGTGATTTTTGTACCAGTATATTAATTAGCAATTAACTACACACTTAAATGTGGATAAATTTTAGATAATTGAGGAATGTATACCCCAATTAAGCTGTTAATTAAAAAAAATAAGTAAGGAAATAATCCTAATACCAATAAGGTCCTACAATATCTTCATTTTTCTCTTATTCAAAGCCTCCTCTTAGTATGACCTACAAGGTCACATAATCCCAAACACTTGATCTCATCTCCTCCTCAACACTGAACTTTCTATTTTGGCACAAGTTCTTATTTTTATTTTTATTTTATTTTTTATTTTGAAATAGTGTCTTACTAAGTTGCTTGGGGCCATCTAAGACTGAAAGTAGCTTTGAACTTCATCCAGCCACATCTTACTCGCCCACAGTTACCTCCCAGTTAATCCATTTAATAGATTAACCCACTGATGAGGTTACAGGCCTTATAATCTAATCATGTTTCTCTGAATGTCCTTGCATTGTCTCATATGTGAGCTTTTGGAGGACACCACATATCCAAACCATGGCAATGTTTAATGTTTAGTTTGTGTGTATGTGTGTATACATACACACTCCACACATATAAATAGACATAATATACTTTTCCTATGGGTGTGTGTAAGTATATATACATCTGTAGTCTATATAGTAAAAACCTATAAGTTTATATGTATGCCATCTACTTTAGTCAGATTTTAATAATTATATTAAATCATTTTTTTACTTCCTCCCATTCTGTATCAGATAAATTATTCTTTTTTGTGCTTCTTACTAGACGACTTTAAACAACTATTCCCTGTCTGCTTACGATTGATTTTCAGAATTGCTTTTCCTTATAATTATCAACTATTCACTCTTAATTGTCAATAAAATACTAACCTTATTCCTCTTGTTGTTTGCTTTATTAAACTGTCTGTCAGCCACATTATGCAAAAATATTTGAAACAGATTGTATTCTATTCTGCTGTGTTTTCAACAGATGTCTACTTAATTGGAATTTCTCATAGTTGGGCCAATTTTGTTACCTTCATAGAAATATAGAAAGATCACAACCATATTTTATTTTTTTTTTCTGTTTGAACTAAGCCACAACTTTTTATTAAAAAAGTTCTATATGGATTCTCCCTAGCTTGCATGAATTTATTAATTATTAATAGTTATATATTTTATTAATAAAACATTTCACTGGTTAGTGCCCCTAAAATGTACATAGGCGAAAATGGAGAAGCTCTGGCGAGGGATCCAAAATGCCAAAAGAAGGAAAGAAAGAAAATACTTGAATCAATCACCACGGGATAGCAAGCAAATAAGGTATCAAGGCTAATATAGGTTTTCTAGGATGCACTGATTATGAAAATTGAAACAAGCAAATATTTGAGCTTATTTCTTTTGTGCTATAATTTGGGCCTAGGCCTAAAAACCATGTTCATCAAATTCTTAAATAATGCAATTGTCTCCCATATATTTCCAGAAATCAGTACTTAACAGGTTTTGATGATCTATTATGATAGAAATATACTTTGACAAAATTTTGTAAATGTATGTGTGAGAAAAGTGGAGGTGTTTTTAGAATCTGTGTTTATATTCTCAGTCCAGATTTTCCCCACTGAGCTTCAGATTATTTTGTCATCAATTTTCTCTATTGATCCTCACATGAAATTTAGTAGGTGTACAATTGATCATATGAGGATATAAAACATGAAATTCTTAAAGAAAACATTTAGAAAAAATATGTTTATATCATGTCACCATTTGATTTTGTGAATTAAATTATATATAAACATAAAATTATACTTTTTACAAAAACATACATCTCTAAAAGAATTTTTATCAAATATAAAAGGAATTTGTGTGTGTGTGTGTGTGTGTGTGTGTGTGTGTTGGAGTACCAGGGATTTAACCAAGGGGCATTTAACAATAATCAATAGCAACATAGTAGTTCATATAGTTGCTCTGGAATTTTGAAAATATATTCATCAGTAATTCATGTCCACTTTCAGGTAACACTAAATACTTCATGTGCTGTATTTCTTAATAACAAAATATTTCATAAAAATTTGCCTCTCCTGACCATTGTATCTTTCCCAACATTCATTTCGCTTAAACATAAGCATATATCACAAAACCAGGAGATCAGGAAACACCAAGTGTATACTTAAGATGACATTCCACTCAGCAACAGACCACATAGGTGATAATGGCCAACTTCAGCCTTCTGTATCTCAGGTTCACAGCATCTGTTGATTGCTCCATTTTCTCTTGTGCTTGATTTAATCACATGTTGTTTTTTCAGCATGGTCCCTAAGTGTACAAAATCTACTGCTAATGCTGCTGGTAATTGAAAAGACTTGGAAAGACTATTAAAAGTGATTACAGACTAGGAAGTAGGAGTATCACTGTCGGCTACTGCTTCCCTTCCACCATAGCTAAGAGCTTGAAAACAAGAACATAGTGATGGAATCTGTAAAGAATCCTTTTCACTGAAGGTGATGATACTAAAAAAAGAAAACTGAGAAGTGCCTATTAAACTTGGAGAAACTTCTAACAATCTTGATTGAAGACCACACACAGAAGCATATCTCTTTCAGTGCTGGGAAAATCATTGCCAAAGAAAAAACTTTCATATATCTATATGAAGAAAATCAGTACAAATTGTCACAAGATCTAAACAGAAGGCATAGATTAAGATATATATTCTGCCCTACACGCAAGTTTGAAATACCTTAGATCACAGAGTTAAACAAAAAGCAACAAAAAAAAAAAAAAGGTGATTTTTTTTTGGCAAGTCATTGCACTTTTTATAAAAATTCTGTTTGATGTTTGAATTCTTTCTCTCAGTACAGATGTACATTCTCCTTAATACCTTATGTTTGTGTTGTGAGAAAGATATAAAGTATGTCTTAACTTGTTATCTAATGTCTCTGTAGCTATTTTTACCATGGAAATTAATAGTTGTAGCAACTATTCTGCAACTCTAAATATGGACCACGTTTAAATTCAGTCAGATGAATAAACAGGTGTGTGATAGTTTAAAGGAAAAATAAAATGTATAAAATGCCACTCTTCTCACAGTCATTGAATTTAAAAGAATATTACAAATTTATATCTGTCATGTATATTATTCAAAAATACCCACAGTTATTCTGTATGAATTGATGTTGATTTTAGTTCAATTTATCCTGACATGTATCTTCATTTTGTGTTTTTATGTTAAAAATCATCATCAATTCATGGTGGAATAATTCATTTGATACAGTATAATTTATATAATAGATTTTCTATCATGAATTATTATGGATTTAACTTAGGTTCGTTAGAATAATGTCACTTTTTTTTAATATCGTGTCCAAGATTCTCACTGTGAACAATTGGGCAAACTTGTTGATTTTGATAACAAATTCATGCTTCAAATACACTTAATGGATGAAACTTGCCATCATATTTTGTGACTTTATTTGAACTGTGGCATTTTCTAAGATAAGCTTTGACATTTTATGATTGGTGATATAAATTTCATTGTGCATTGTAAAGGAAGGTGAAATAGTCAATATATTACATGATAGTATATATTTATTATCACTTATACAAATATACCACATGTTATGGTTTAGATATGTTGTTCCCCAAAAGCTTATATGTGAGACAAGGCAAGATGATGTGGAGGAGAATCAATTGGGTAATAGTCTTAAGCTAACCAGTGAATTAATCCCTGATGGGATTGAGTGGTAACTGGAGGTAGGTGAGGTGTGGCTGGAGGAAGTGGTTTACTGGGGGCATGGCTATGGGGTATATCTTTTGTATTGGGAGAGTGGCATCTCTTTCTGCTTCCTGATCACCTTGTGAGTTGCTTTCCTGCACCACACTCTTCTGCCATGATGTTCTACTCCAAGGAATAGAACAGGCTGTCCATGGACTGAGTCCTCTGTAACCATGAGCCCCTGAATAAATTGTATTTTCCTCCCCATACAATTGTGCTGGTTAGGTATTTTAGTCACACCAGTGAAAAAGGTGACTAAAACACCACAATAGTTCTTATGATCTTCATTTTATGTCTACAGAGTAAAATTCTGATTGCTTTTATGCTTTAGTAGTTATTTTTAACATACAATTTGCATAGGTATTTTCAAACTTTAACACACAACAAATTATGTCAGAAAATAATTTTTCTATACAACCTTAGAAATAACCCTTAGAAGATGCCCAAAACATAGTCTGAGAATTATAAATTACTATAGGCAGAAACAAATACATGAATTACTGCATACATTTATATGTAATCTTCTAATATATTACTAACCCACCTTGTAACTTATATCTAATTAGGGGTATCTAAATCAGCATCATGCTTACCAT
Source organism: Marmota flaviventris (assembly GCF_047511675.1). NCBI lineage: Eukaryota > Metazoa > Chordata > Mammalia > Rodentia > Sciuridae > Marmota > Marmota flaviventris. Next base: position 147,851,287 of record NC_092501.1, read on the forward strand.
CTATCACAGAACTAGGAGCATGCTGTAATTTCTTAATAACACTTTTATACATTCCCTCTCTCCTCTATGAGAGAAAAGAATAAAATATTGTATGAGGAAACTAACAGTTTAGTATTTTACATTAGTATTGGCATGTCAGTTTAATAGTTTACAACTGAGTTGTCCTTAGTTATCCAAAAATAAATTCAGCATCAATCCACCTGAGCCTGCCACATTAGTCAATGTACTTCATAAGTAGAGGCTACCCTAGAATTTCTTTAATGGAAGGATACAGAGGGGCAATGTGATTGGAAGGAGCAGGATGTTCAGGGAAACTGCTTGTATGAAAGCATTACTTATATTGGATTTTGCAGGTTGCTGTCATGGTACAGAAAATGATGACTTTTATTTTATAAATCCATAATTGCACAGCAATCACATTTTTATTTTATTTTTAAGAAAAATGCAGGATCAGGATAATAGAGATGAGGATGTATATAGAAAAACTAATTTCAGGTATTTCATTTTACCACTTTTCAGAAGAAAAAAATAAAATAATACCCCCTCCCCCCAAAAAAAGGATCCTTGAACAATGAGATATTTCTAATCAGTTGAGTAAGCAACACAAATAAAAGAGTACTTCCTTAAGACACACTCAATTTAGTTTTGGAAAAATGTCAGCATCTAATATCACAATTAATCTCTCCAAAAATTCGTAGATTAAATTCCCCTCAAAAGCTGATCTATAAAATAAAACCTCTCCACAAGCCATTTCCAATACTGGGTGGTTACTTCACATTTTAAAAACACTCCTTATCTTTTCATGCTGACTTTTAGAAGCTTCCCCATTTGTAACATTTTCTATACTCAGTGAATTGAATTCTCTCTTTTTTTTTTGCCCTGTCTTTTCATGACAGACTGATTTTATCAAAGCCTAGGACTACCTCATTCATTTTTCTATTGCAGCATGTGGCAGATTTCAGAGCCTCCAGATATACTTCTTTTTCAATGAAAGAATAAAAGAACAAAAATAAGAATAAGAGAACAAAAAGATCCTAAGAAGGGGAAAAAATAATAGGTTATACAAATAACACATATAATAACAAATGTCTTTTTTAAGGGTCATTTAAATAGTATTTAAGTTCCTATTGTTTCTCTTATATTTATTACAATACTTATTGTGAAAGTTTAGACTTTCAAAGTGTCATAAAAAAATCAAGAACATTCATATTCTAGCCACATATAAATTGCAAATTCCAGGATCTACTTTTAAACAACATTGTACTCTATATTGCTATCTAAATCTATTGATCTTTACAGAAATCCATCAAACCATACATTTTTTTTTAGATCATCTGTACTGTGGATTTTGGGGGAAAGAAATCAGAATTTAAAACATTCCAAAGAAGCAATATAAATCAAAATTTTTTGGTTTAAGGTAATTAATCCTTAAAAATCGTGATAACATTCCTGTTCTTGAATAACTTCCCATGCCTAGTCTGCCAGTTGAGTTTTGGTCCTGCAGGCCTCAGGCACAAAATCTGCTTGCCTCTCTCCTCCTAGCCCCACACAGACTGCTCCCAGCTGGCTTCCTTTTTTGCTCAAGCCTGCAGCAGACCAGGATGCTATGGTTTCAATGTTTCCACCTTTTAACCTTTCACAAAAATAATACAGATAATCTTAAAATAAAACACTATATTGTCGATTCCCAAGAGGAAATAAGAGAAAACCAAAAAATATGCTAACTTAAAATCTAAGAAATATAGAAGGAAAATTCGAAATTCCTCAATATGTTAAAAAGAAAAGAAAAACACTCTTTTTGTTTCTTTCTCAAGCTTTTAGTACCTGCTCCATTTTTGTAGACAGTATCCTGAGTGTTTCAAAGTTTCTTGATGCCAACTGATTACTGGTGAAGTTAGAATTTTTCGTGGCAGCACAAAGGCAATGATGCCCTCATCCCCACTAATGGTTCTTTCTATGTCATTCAATCAAACACTAATCTAGATTCCCTTGTGGGAGTGTCTTTGCAGGTGGGATTAAGATTATTAATCAGCTGACAATAAAACAGGGAATTATGGAGTTTTACCTGAGTTGACATTGTAATTAAAAAATACATTTACAAAGCAGAAAAAGGAAAATAGGAGTTTTTTTTAATTAAATAATTTTTTTAGAAGATCTAACTACAGAGAGACAGGAGAAATGACCCCCAAAAGGAAATTGCTGTAGGTGCTGTAGGTGAATCATGAGAATGAGAGCAGACAGGCTCTTAAGCAAAGATTTCTGTTACAGCAGGAATCTCAGTTCTACACAAAAAATTGAGTCTGGTCAGCAACCTGAATGAAATTGGGCAGAGATTATCTTCAGAGGCTTTAGATGGTACTTCACCTTGACCCTGGCTTTGTGAAATTCAGAGGAGAAATATCAGTTGACTCATCCTGGATTTATGTATTATAGAATTAAGAGATAATAAGTCTGTGTTATTTTAAGCTACTAAGCCTATGGTGACTTTATTTGGCACAAATGGCAATCTAATACAAGTGTGAAAGTCTGCACATAATTATTTGTAAATTATTTTATCTTCTTGGTTGTGCTCACTTAAGTATTACACACACTCACACACATACTCAGAGTAGACTAGGAATAATTAATTCAGTGACTGGAGGTCCAAATAAAAATTTTCATTCATTTAGCAAAATGCTCAATCACAGGCAGATATTGCAGAATTGTCTGAAGATGATGTATGCACAAAAACATGGCAAACCAGCTGCAAAACCACAATTAGTCAATAAGGTGTATGTGTGTGTGTATGTGTGTGTGTGTGTGTGTGCATGTGTATGAGAGAGAGAGAGAGAGAGAGAGAGAGAGAGAGAGAGAGACAGAGAGACAGAGAGACAGAGAAAGGAGAAGATTAAAAGAAAACCAGATTCTAAAAGCCCTTCAATCCTTTATACAACAAACAGAGCATGTTCGTCTCCTCCTGTGCCAGTCAGTGTAAATTCAATGCTGAGCAAAAGGAGGCCTGGTTTCTGCATTGTGGAACATTTAGTCCAGTGGGAAACCCTGACTTTAATCACACCATCACTCTGGCAAGTACCATTACAGCCCAGGCAGCCTAGGCAGGCCTTGCCAACCAATTTCAAGCCTTTAGTTTTTATCCCATAAACAACTGGAAGCTATTGCACAATTCAATTTCAGATCTTTAGATTTTCTGTCAGGAAGAGAGGTGACTTGACCAGATTATGTTTTAGAAAAATCCCTTTGATGTGATTATATATATTAAATGATTGGAAAATGGTAAGCCTGGTGGCAAGAAGATTGCTTAAACTATTATATCCATTGTGTAAGAGATGAGAAGAAAATCATAAATCATCTTCAGTTAAAATTAAAATAAAATGTGAATTCAGTGATTGTTGAGAGGGAGAAAACTAATTTAGAAACTATAGTATGTTAGGAAAAGAGAAGAATATAGTAAGTAGAAGAATATAGAAAGTTGCTTCCATCAACTGAAATATATGTAAGGAGACTCTATAGGGATATTTTAAATTTAAACTTTTTCATTAATCTAACAGAAATTCCTATACCACATGCAAATACTGATATTTAATATTGATATTTAACAGGATGAATAATGATCCCCCAAAGGTGGTCATGTCAGATCACATGAACATGTAAAAGTTAATTTATAAATTTGGCAATGGGAATATATTGAACATCTTGAGGTGGGGGAATTATCCTGGATTATCTCAATGCTCATGGAAAATCACAAGGGTCTTCAAAAAAAGGAGGCAAAAGAATAGAGTGTGAATAAGTAAGAGATTTGACAATGGAAGGAAAAGATTGGTATGAGGTTCAGAAGACGAAGCAAACCAAGAAGAAGAAGCATATTCTAGGAAATGAAAAGGGCTAGTGGATAAATTCTTTCCTCAGAGAAAGAATTAACCCTGCTCACACCTTGACATTAACCCAGTGAGACTGATTTGAGAATTCTGAACTGTGCAAACATAAGCAATACTTTTTAAGCCACTAGGTTTGTGGTAATTTGTTAAAGCAACAAGAAGAAACTAATACAGAGGATGTTTATGTATTCAAGACTACCTCTGGGTAAGGGATACATAAATGGGTGATTCATATCTTAATATGTCTGCAACCCACCAACAAATCCCCATTACAAATTTGATCATATAGCTTTAAGATATGAATATATGATCTTCCAAACCATCTGATTTAAAGGCAATGTCTTTAGTTAGGTCCCTGTTCCTCTTTGATACTCAATTTCTCAAAGAAAAAGCACTTGAAGTCAGCAGCTTTTGCCTTATTCCATAAACTAAAGTCATTAAAGATTTTATGATAGTATGGTCTGCAAACGTAGCCTCAGAAAATATAGTGCCTTTGAGGACAACAGAGGGGAGAGATCATAAAGTCCAATAGACCTGGAAAGTGCCCAAGAATGTTGGAAGCATTCACACTGCTCTCTAAACTTCAGAAGGAAACAAGTGCGCTCAGGGAAAGGCTGTGTGGCACCCCTGTGGAAGCTGAGATCAACTGCTACAACTGGGAAGCCTTTGGGGATTCCCAGCCTTGGCTTGTTTGAACAGGAGCTCTCCAAGCATCTTGGGGTGTTGGTAAAATAAAGGTGGCATTTATAATGGATGGAGGACTTCAGACCATGTACATATCCTTCTTCTCTTTTCTGGAAAAAATATAAAATTACCAGATATTTTGTGCAATTAGAGGCTTGCTATACCAGCCACAGGGATCAAAGGGATACATTCTATCATAAATCTTTGGTATAGATACTTAAATTTGCGTTTATAATAGTCTTTTCTAAAAACAAAAATATTTGTTTTTTAGTTTAGTTGGATACAATACCTTTAGTTTTATTTATTTATTTTTATGTGGTGCTGAGGATCGAACCAGGGCCTCGCATGTGCTAGGCAAGTGCTCTACCACTGGCAACAACCCCAGCCCCATGATAGACTTTAAATATTGGAAATATAGTAATTCTTGCATGCTTTTTTTGTGAACTAAAGTTATTCTTACGTAGAACTGAAAGAATGTATACATTATTAATAGGATAGGTCAGCATAGCTGATGAATATGAAACCATTACATAAATCCAGTGAGTTTCTGTATACTCGTAATAAAAATAGCTGATTCAAAAATTGCTTATTACTCTTATTAGACAAATACTTTTAATTTATGGCAGAAGCAGAACCCATTGTGGATATGTATTAATGAGATTTATAAGCAATGAATAAGTTATTCAGTTATTTTTGGACAGATAAAATTTATCAAAGTAAATTAAATAAATGTGATTATAATTTGAAGGGACAATAAAATTCAAAAACTTCAAAGTAGAACAATTGTTACAAAATTTAACTTGCCAATTTAAAAAAATTCAATAAAAATTCCAACATGCCACTCATGGAATATATTAAAAAGTGTAAAGAGTTTAAATATGTTTCTGAAAATGATCAACAGCAGAAAATTTACCCTGTAGATATAGAGATCAACCATAAAGCGAAAAAAAGTCATTTGATACTTGAATTCTTACAATGGAATAGAATAAAGAGAAAAAAAAAAAAACAACTTCACACCTGTGGAAAGTTGATTTTACCACAGTGGAGGTAGGACATATCACTCCATGTCAAAGGATGAATTAATTAACAAATGGTGACTGTGTGATTGATTTATTCTCAGGAAAAGAAAGAAAAGGCAATCCCTACTTCATGTCCCAACAAAACAAAAAATCATGGAAGAGGGGTTAATTATTTAAACATAATTGCAATATCTTAGTATTTTTATTTAAGAGACTAGTTTATGCCTTAGAATGAGAAAGGATTTTGTTTGTTTGTTTGTTTTATACATACAGCCCAATAGTAAAACCACAAAGATAAGACAAATGACTGTGACTAATTATCTTAATATGAAGAACTCACATTCCTTAAGAGAGACTGAAGAGTTCAATTAAATACCTGGCCACTCTTAACTGCAACTTGTATAATAAAATATAAAGTAATCCAGATTACATAATTGACTCCAAGAAAAGAAGAAGGGAACAAATATGTCAATAAAAATATGCAGAAGAAAACATGTAATTTACTGTAAGGAAAACTGAAAGAATAATAAATTTAAGAACATATTATTTAATTCACCAATGAGAATAAAAATATAAAAACAGTAATAATAAAGTAAAATTTTATACTCACCCAAGTAGCCAATATAAAGTTCAATAACCTATAGTATTGAGCTGGACAAACAGAAATGGGTGTCCTTCAGTGCTTCTAGAGAAAATTTATATTGAAAAACAATTTTCCATGTTCAACAACATTTCTTTCACTCTATTGTGTTTAGTTTTTATAATTAAAGGGCTTTATCAGCCCATTTTAGTTTTTATAGGAAGCATTTAAGCATTTATTAGTGTCATATAAAATAACGGTGGATCTTATCATCAATGACATCCTAAGATTGGACAGACTAGAGGAAATTTATTGAAAAAGTATGAGTTATATATCACAGTATTTCTGCTTCCCAATATCTAAGCATTGTTACATCCTGGTACATGCTTGCATTTGCCTAGGTACATTAGTCATATCTACAAAAATGTACACAGAATAAGATAAATACCAGCATGACTGGAAGTAATGAAAATCTGTCTTTAAAGAATGACAGACATCCTCTGTTTAAAAAAATGATGAATGTTATCCCTTCATTGTAATAAACCTATTTTCTTTTATACCTTTATGGCATTAATCAATAAGTCTGTTATATTCAGTCAAGAAGACAATTTTTAAATGGGTACCCAAACCAAGGAAGTGCTCTACTTTGTACATAGTCTCTTAATAAATCACTGTCAAGCTGGCAAGGATTTAATAAATATAGTTTGTAAGGAAGAAAGCACATAGATGATTAAACAATTAAAATATGATATCTTAATTTCTGTCAGAATCCAAAATAACCTATACCACTAAATCTAGATGAAGAAAGGTCGAGAGAAAATTTGAATATATATATATATATATATATATATATATATATATATATATATATATATGTATATATATATACACACACACACACACACACATATATGTATATATATATATATACTTATATATAACATATATATCTTATATATGTATTATATATACATATAATATATATGTATACTATATTTAATATGGAGGAAATAGATAGATGGGTACTTTTGTTAATATGCACAGTGGGTTCCTAATACAGTCAAAGTACAGTATCTGGGGCCATGAAGGAGAAACACAACCCTCCCTCTTGATTTCTTTTGAATGGATGTTTTATAAGGATTTATTCTTCCTAAGAGTCAGAAAAATGTGATTTAACTTGGCTGAAGCCAAAGGGGAATTTATTGTCTCAGTAAAAAATGTCCAGAAATTTGGCAGACTTCAGGAGCCACAGGCAAGTTTTAAGAGTTCAGATGGCTCCAGGAACTTGCAGAAACCCTGTCTCAGATCTCCTTGCCTCCAAGTGTTGGTGTAGACTTGCATCTCAGATGCATTTTGTTTCTTTGTTTTCATTCTGATCTCAAGATATAATATTCCAAAGCTTGAATTCTTTTAGCTTCTCATTCAATGAAGATGAAAAATGCTCAGAAATCTAAGGACATTGAACAGTTAAAAAAAATCAATCGGTTTAGGCCTGGATTTTGCTTTTATGACTCAAAGGAGTATTACTGTGAATCTTGATCCCATGGGGAATATCACTATGCTAACACTATGAGATAAGTCAAAGAAGAGGAGACTGGGCGCTCTCCTAAGAAAGTCAATGTTGTGAATAGTTAATATGTGGAGCTCAGTGCAAAGTGAAAATTGAAGTATCCTTGGTTAAAAAAAATTAAGAATTTTAGGCATTGCCAACCAATCATTAAACTGAAATGGGGCCCTATTCTACTCTTCAGGTGATATGTCTGTGAAGTTCCTTCTCAGTATGTTTTAACCAGAAACTGGATAAATTATTGGTGGCAAATATATCATAGGTCCTATGTAAGAACTATTTAAGCTCATTGAATCCAATTATGTACCCTTCTAAAAATATTAGTATTTTTGAGTTTGGTAAAAGTTCTAAACTTAAAAAGCAAATTAAGTCAGTATGTAACATGAAACTTACATTCTTTTATTTCATAAATGTTGTTTAACATATCTTTCTAAAATTCTGCATTTGTATTGTTTACATTCCTTTTTCTTCTTTTTCGTCACTTGTGTATAATGATATCTTCCACTCCCATCATAATGCACATTTCCTGATTGCTTCCCCTCTGACTTCCTTTCATTTGCTCTGATTGTTAATTATACTGATCTCCTCTGTTTTCCCAGAGTAACTTCGTATGTCCCTCACTTTTTGTCACTATAACATTCTTCTCTGGCGATATTTCTGTTTTAATTATCTCTGAATATAACTATAACATCCATAGTATAGAGTTCAATACCTTGCACCTAGCAGGGCCCAAGAACTATTTGATGAGTAAATGAATATAATTATTTTCTTTTCCACTGTTATGCTTGTTTGGATCCTTGTCTCTGAATTCCATTTAATTATATCTATATCTATATATCTATATATCTATATATCATCTATATGTCTATATATCAGGGTCCCAGCAGAATACCTAGTACTAGGCAGTTCTCAAAATGAAACAAAATTTGATTTCAATTTGGGTGCTTAAATTCTGTATTTAAATTCAACATTTACAATTCAGAGAGTTATATTTTGTGTTGCGTAATGTCCAACTTTCCCATGAGTGCAGAATGCACCAAAGATGTAACAATATATCTTAAATTAAATATATTTCTAAAATATTTATTCTATAATTTTCTTTATTGGCAAATTGCATTTTTTTAGAGCTGCACATTTGTGTTTGTGTGTGTGAAAGCCAGAGAGAGAGAGAGAGAGAGAGAGAGAGAGAGAGAGAGAGAGAATAAAGGGAGAGAGAAGTTTACCTTTGGTTATCTTAATTATGTTCCAAAATCCATTTTATTTCAATTTAGGAAAGCATTATACAAACATGAAAAAGACTGGCTTGCTGGATGACTTTATAATTATGTTTCATATGCTAGGTTGTCATGACTAATTACTCACTCTTATACCTTCAAGTGAATACCAAATGTGTGCTACTCCATATTCTTAAACAAATGATATTAGCACAATATTATTTTCTGGTTAAAGATCTTACCAGAGTACAAATATGTTTGCATATCTTATCTGTAATTACAAGGGTTACTGTAGGAAAAATGTTATTAACATTGTGCATCAAACATTAAAGAAATGACTGTACTGAAAGAAATAAAAAGGCTGATAATTTAACTATCTGCATAATATTTGATTTCTTTATCATCTGGCTCATTGGCCTTCTGCCTCAGTGCTTACCATAATTTTTATTTTTTGAGTAAAGTTAACTCAAGTCACCAAAAAGTCAACAAATTTCCCAAGTAATGTCTGTGTGGCAACAGAAAAACATTTCAATATTGGCTTTTTGTCAAAGACTTCCCTAATAAAACATTTTATAATAATTGGAGTCACTTTATTTTTTCAGCCCTATACAATGTGTATTTTTTATTACTCAACCTTTTATGTTTTATTGAGAATTAACTCTATAATATTTTCAAGAAAATGAATTATACATTGGTATAACTTCTTTGTCCTAAAGAACATTTTATATGTTCATCAAATAATTTATTCATGTACTTATATTTCTTACGTTTGTATGTATACATATGTATACTTATATATGTTCATCTAATTATATTAAGAGCTATTAATGAGATTATAGAGATATATATGAAAATATGTCTGCTCACATCAGAACCCAAACATATTATCTCAACATCTATTCCAGTGACTCCACAATTATGAAATCACTGAACAGGTCAATGTATTGAAAGTTTCAAAACAGGCCAGATAATTTTATAAATATAAATTCTGGTGAATGACTTTGATATCTGGGCTGTAGCTTAGTCAATAATGATATGAAAAACTTGACTTAAGTTTTAAACTAATTTAGGTGTTCCCAGGGCTGCACATACTTTATTGTATAAGGAATTGTTGTTGCTTATTGTGTAACAAAATAATCCCTGAGCTTACACTTCAGAACAAAAAAAAACCTAAAATCTTGCACAAAACTGACAAAAGGTCTATGGAATAATACAGGGTATGGTGACTTAAGTTATCCAGATTTATCAGAAATTTTCATTTAAAGTCTATAATCACGCTATAAAAACCAAATGGAAAGCTAAGAAATTAGTTGATTGTATCAGTTCAGGTACTATAAATCCAATCCTTTTTGATCCTCAAGAGCCTGCGAATATTTTAGACATCACCATTGCCTTAATTTTCTCTTTTTCTTTATATTAAAAACCAAACTGATCCTGCATCTGAATTCATTCTTCGAATGTATGGAACAATGTGTTATGACAAAAATAAGTGCTAAAATCAATACTTTCAAAACATGTTCATAAAAATAGATCATAACAAAGTAAAAGAACTTATGCATATATTCCTTTTGGAGACTGAGATAAATATTTCCTTTTCTCCTTGAAAAGCATTAATTTTCCAATGAAACTTCCTTTACTTAAAACTTTCTTTAAGACCAGTAACAACACTGCCTAATGCAAATAAGATAAATACAGTGTGTGTTATGATTGGGAAAGATTGTGCATTCCAACAATGATAACAACAAAATGGTGCTTCTGTAAGTGTGCATAGTATAGTTCCAAAACCATTTTGTTTCTCCTTTCAGAGAACTAGCAAATTCCAAGAAAAATCAATTAAATATAGTATACTTGCTATGTAATTGTATTACATAAAAGAGATGAATTAAGATGTTATACATGCAGTAAGCCATCTGTTTCTGTTTTTGTTATATTCATAATACACATCTGTTTTTATTCAGCTATAGGGAAGCCCTTAATCATAATTTATACATCAAAATGTTGCAAAAAAAGAATGTTGTATATATAAAAAATTCCTTGACCTGAAATGAATGCTATGAGCTCAAAGAAAAGCAAATTTTCAAATTAAGACTACATTTCAAAATGAAAATTTTAAAAATTGTACTGGAAAAGGGAGATCTAAATCACTTAAAATATGTACAATATACTGGCAATTATTTGTATGATTCACGCTTTCCAAGGAATTAAGAAAACTTATATTAGAAAGTTAAACAATAAACTTCTATCAAATTTGATTATATTAATATAATTAAAATATAAATATATTCTAAAATACTAAGATATGTGAGCATGTATTTTAAGAAATATTTCAAAACATGTTAAATGATGATCATTCTAATGTATTTTGAATTAAAATTATTGAACATAGGCTACATATTCTGAAAAAAAAGAAATAAAATTGTGTATCAAATAAATAAAATAATGTTACTGAAGAATAAAGACAAATCCAATTTTATTTGGAACATATACTTTAATTGGTTTAAATGTTTAAATTAAATACCAAAATTCTATTTAGACCTTACTCTTTAAAATTTTATTTAGAATTTTGATTTTCAGATAATATTTATTTCATTTTGCACTTGGATTATTCATCAAGATTATCTTCTTACAAAAAAGAGAAACTTTGTACCATAGGGTAGATGTGTGTATATGCATATGTTGTGTGAGATAGAAGGAGGAGAAGGAGGGTAATATTGAGAATAATCAGTTGCCTACCAATAGTTTTGATACTCAAGCAGGCCCCTGCAACCTTCCCTCAAGCAAAAGAAAATCAAACGATTTCCCAATACCACTCTGAATTATATATATACAGAAATTCAAAGGCTCCTCCAACACACACATGCATGCACTCACAACCACAAAACAAAAATCTTTTGATCTTGAACTATAGCACTCTAATCCCTTTCAAAGTCCTTTCCTTGCAGTTCTCAAAGTTTTAGTTGTGTATCATTGTGAACTTATTTCTACATTTTACTGATGATTTTAGAAATGGCCAGAAGATTCCTCTTGAATGGTAGATACACAATGATAACATTTATCTACCTTGTAAATAGCTCTTAAATTTATGCTCAAATTGGTTACTACTGTCTCAGTTCAACCTTTTATTTCTCATCTGGTAAACTATAATATCTTTCTAACAGGGACCCAGATACCATTTTACTTCCCTAACAACCTTTATAGCACTGCCACACACAAAGGTTTTGCATTGATTTCAAAACTTTTATCTGTTATACTAGTGCAGTAAAATTTTCTTTTTAGTAATTTATTTGCTGTTCAAAACCAAACTTGATAATATCTGAAAACAATGGAAGTTATTTATTCTCTTCTTATCCATAAATGGTTATTAATAATAACAACCTTGTAAGTTTATCTGAGTATTATATATTGCATACATGTAAAGTATTTCTTGTAGTGCACAAATTCCAGTGATTCTTCAATGACTAACCGTTTTTGTGATATTTGTTGCCACTCATTGTAATTAATTTGGAATCCTAAGAAAAATAATAATTAAATAAAATAGCAATAGTAGTATAAATAATATTTACCACCCATTTGCATGTTGTAACATTTTTTTTCTTTCTGGGTAGTTATTGCTATGACTAATACACAAATAATAGTAAATATTTGGGCCCACAATGGGTTTTATATTTTTTTTTATTTTAAAAGCACTTAAAATGATACATTTTATTGTCAATTTTGATTCAGTCCCCTATGTTTAAGGTTTTTACTAGGACATTATTGTTGTACATTCATTTTAAAACATGTATAAATGCAAAAAATGTAATTTGCTCTATTTCAATTCCCAGAATGTCCCCTTACCTCTCTTCCTTACTTTCCTTCATCCCCATCCTCTATTATACTAATATTTTTTCTATTTATTTATTTTTTCTTAACTTGGTGTATTATTTTATACATAAAATTAAAATGCATTGTGATGTATTCACACATGCCCATAGCATAATTTGTTCAGTTTTATTCTGCAGTTCCTCCCCTTTCTTATCTTTCCTCCCTCCATCTGGACTTTCTTCTTCTACCCCAAATGTTCTCTCTTCTGTATTTTGAGATAACCCCTTGTTTAATCCTTATTTCTCGTGTGTCCTCATATGAGATAATACATTTGACCCTTGACTTCCTGAGTCTGGCTTATTGTACTTAGTATGACTTTCTTCAGATTTATGAATTTGCCAGCAAATGACATAATTTCACCCTTCTTTATGGCTTTGTAAAACTCCAGTGATATTTTGTCTATCATTCATCTGTGGATGGGTACTTCAGCTGGTTCATAACTTATCTATTGAATTGTGCTGCTATAAACATTGGTTTGCATCGATCACTATAGTATTCTAACTTTGCACTTTTGGATAGATACCAAGACATGAGAAGTCTCCTGAAGCCTAAGAAATGCATTGAAGAATCAATAAGTAGAATGGCCTCAATTAAGAAGCTTTCACACAGCAGGTAAAACTGTGAACGCATGAAGAAATAACCTACAGAATAGAAGAAAATCTTTGCAGTTTACTCTTCCTACAGGTAATTAATATCTAGAACACATAAAGAACTCAAAACACTAAGCAAAACAAACAAACAAACAAATAAACTTGTCATGGACACTGTTGCATGCATGTAATCCCAGTGGCTCAGTAGGCTTATGTGGGAGGACCTCAAGTTCAAAGTCAGTCTCAGCAATTTAGGGAGGTCCTAAGTAACTTAGTGGGACCTGGCCTCAAAATAAAAAATAAAAAAGTGCTGGCAATGTAGCTCAGTGATAAAGTGTCCCTGAGTTCAATTCCTATTACCTAAAACAAAACAAAGCAAACAAACACCACAAACAATCCAATCAATAAATGAGCAAATTAAAATATAGGCTTTTCTAAAAAGTAGGAATACAAATGGCTAACGAATAGAAGAAAAAAGCTTAAACATTAAATGCTCTAGTTTCTTAATGTGGTGTATATCCAGGGGTGGAATAACTTTTCCGTTGCCATTTTAGGGTCTCCTACCGGACCTGAAAATTAACTTTACATAAAAGAGGGAATACAGCATACACATTTTATGTAATATATTTTACATTTACACAGTGAGATTAAAAAAAGATTAAAAAGCAATTAGGCATATGTGCTTATGTATTGGGTTGAAGAAAATGTAGTAACTATGATAAAATAGCTAAAATATATAGGAAGACTAAAGGAAAGTACAGGTTATAGTAATAATGTCTATTTCTAGAGATTTCTTTCCTCAATTGCCTGTCTCTGGTGATAAGAATCTTTAGTCCCTGGCATAGGGACTACAACTTTCACATGAGAAGGTAGGAGTGTTCTTTTTGTATCTATTATTTTATGAAAAGTTTTTGACTCAAAATTGTTAGTATGTCAAGCTGACATATTTTGGGGTGGCATGGTCTCAACCTCCTCATTAAGAAAAGTCAAGGTTTGAATGGTTGTCCTCTAACTCATATCCATAAGTTTTTTCAATGATGAATTTTAATATTTTGGTAGATAATTATACCTCATACAATCAAATATTGTTGATATAACAGCTTTAATTTTTATAGTTTCTGAAACAAGGTTATGGGCACTAAATAATTATGGCAAAAAAGTCTAAAAATCATTAATTTTGCTCTAGTGTATGAATGTTAAATTGTTTTGGATAATGAAATCCAACCTCAAAATAATCTTTCCTTATAAGTAAAGGTTGTTGATTTACTATTCTCTGAAGATCAGTAAAAACATTAAAGTTATTCTTGTTTGTAGTAGTTATATGCTTATGACCTTTTGGAAAGATGTATGTAATCATTCTTGATATTTATTATATATTTCTATCATTATTTTATTGTTTTAAAATTAGTCATATGTAACTCCTGTTAGTTGTACCTTAGAACAACTAAATCTGGTCAATTGGTTCAATTTTCTTTCATATTCAATATATATTTTTGGTGACTTCTGGTCATTTTAAGAGAATTCCATACTTACATGTTTCATGTGACCAACAGTATTCATTTCATTCTTTATCAAAACCTATTGATTCATTTGTGTTCAAAACCAAATGAAGTATGTTATCAATAAAACAGATACCAGAAATACTTTCTGTGTTAAGATATTAGTGGTATGCAAACTATATGAATTGCTTTTCTATTCAAATATTTATGTGTTAGATCTTTAGCATCCATTCCATATACTGTAATAGTTGTAATTTTCATGAGTAAATGACAACCAAATAACATATTTAAAATTTAGTCCTGCAAGAATCTCTGAAATTATTCTAATATTTCAATGTTTTTTAAAGATCTATTTATTATCAATAAAACAAACTGGAGACTTAGGTAGATGGTTGTATTGAGAGTTAATGACTCTTTACTCCATGTGGCTAGATTTCATTCATCTCATGAAAACTTTGCTAAATAAGTAATTCAGGAAATAAAAAAAAAAAAAACTTCAGAAGAAAAACTATTATATTTTATTTTTAGTGTCATTTAATTACAACACAGCATTTTCTTTAATTATGAATATTGACAAAAAATTAAATAGCATTGTGGTACCTATGATTTTGTCACCAATAGAAACCATAACTATTATCAGAATCATAATTATGGTGCTTATTAAACCCATTGTTATGGTCTGGATTTTAGGTGAACCCCAAAGTTTCCATTTTTAATGCAAAAATGTTCAGAGGTAAAATGATTATATTATTAGAGCTATTACATTATCTTTTCATCTTAGTTCTAACAGATTAACTGTGTGTTACATGTGGACAGGTGGGTTGTAGACAGAGGAGGTGGGTCTCTGTCAGCTGCCAAGAGGTGGAAACCCTTTATCTGCCATGCCTTTCTGCCATGAAGCTTTGCCTCACCTTGGTTGGGCTCAGAGCAATGGAGTCAGCTGATAATAGAGTGAACTTCTAAAACCCTGAATCCCAAACAATCTTTTCCTCTGCTAAGTTGTCAAGTATTTTGGTCACATTGATGAAAAGCTGACAAACACACCTGTTCAAGGTCACATATGATTATGGTAGTGTTCACACAGGTTCCCTATTT
Source organism: Marmota flaviventris (assembly GCF_047511675.1). Lineage (NCBI taxonomy): Eukaryota > Metazoa > Chordata > Mammalia > Rodentia > Sciuridae > Marmota > Marmota flaviventris. The sequence goes on from NC_092501.1 coordinate 147,867,274, forward strand.
TTTCAACAAAGACTATTGTTAATGACTTTTTCTTAATTACTGTCTTTCAATATCACCTCTCTCTAGTGTACACCAGTGATTTCTCGAATTTTATGGCATGTGGCTAAGATCTGTGCTTATTGATACTATTGGTACAGACATTCAATCTAAGTCAATATTCCTTTCACCATTGTGAATAGCACTTTAGTAACATGAGGATTTACAGGAACCAGGTGAAAACTGACACACCAGTCAGTGTTTATGGCTCATGACTGCATATTGTCCAAAACTAATAAAATCATCTTTCTAGCTCACACATTTGATCAATCAATCCACTCATGATATCATCAATAATAGCTCTTAATTTCCTTCAGTTTAATATAGGGAAACTTTTTTACTCTCATCTGTTCATACAGACTCACCTGTTTCCTACATAATTATATCTTTCAGTGGCAATAACAATGTAACAATTGCACTTCATTGAGAATGTACTGAATGCTCCATTCCACATTAAATGTTTTATATGAAATATCCCATTTATTTCCAGCAATATTACATTACCTTATAGGGCATGAAATATTATTTTCTCCCTATTCCAATTTCATAAGATAAATTAATAAGGTTCAGTAAATCACTCAAAGTCATACAAACCAGAGATGTAAAGTCTGAGATTGGTACCCATACCAGTAGACTTCAGAGCCAAAGATCTTTATCTCTGTTCAACATTGCAAGAACACCTCATGCCTCACCTATGATCTCTGAACCAGGACACCTCCAACATCCTAACATAGTATTTACTATATTGTATTTGTCGAGTTACAAATTTGTAAGGTTAATGCAGGTAGGTGCTTACTTATATCTTTACATCTGAGTGTGTTTGTTTTTTATAGTGTGATTTTAACATATTTAATCCTGAAAGATAAGAATAATTGTTTTAATTATTACAATAAAATAGTGTTTTTTAAGATTATAGTCTTTTTAAGAATTAAAAGAGAGTTTAAAGCTTTGATTCTTAAACAAAATAAAGTGGAGCTATACTAAAGGTTTAGTACATTTTCAGCTTCATATTTTGAAGCTTGCATTTTAAATTAGAACAAAGGTAAAAATGAAGCTATGAACACAAAATTGTTTTGCCCCCAAAGATCACCTCTCCCTGAAGGTTTCCCTAAAGCCGTTTTTTATTTTAAGTAGACATCTAGCTTTGCTACTGCTGCTTCTCAGGGGAAGAAAGATGCAACATCCTGATAAATTTAACATTTCTTAGACAGAGAATGCCTCCCAGGAGACACAACCACTTGCAGCAGTGGATACAGAATCCTGGTAAACATCCTATGAATGCAACTCTTACTGGAAACCAGAATATCAGCATAAGCTACTTCCTTCTCCCTGGAAGCCTGCATCTGACTTCCAGCACTTCATCCTCTTTTAAGAGTTTCAGAGGATTTATTTGTCTGTATAGGTCCCTTTGTAAATGTAAAGTGAGAGACATTGATGATAAAACTTCTGATAGTTATTTACTTTGTAACTATTTTATAAACCATTACTTTATGCTATTAGAACTTCCTGTGAAGCCCTTAAAGATTTAGATGATCCCTAGACCTTAAATCATTTGAATTAGCATCTCCAGGTAGAGATTTTCAGAGGATTTCTGTAAATAACAAGAAAGCCAAATTTTCAGGTTCAGAACTCTCATGATTTTCTTATGTAGTAATCTAAAAAGGAAAGACCAAGGCACATCACAGGGATGCTATATAGAGTAGATGTTCAGAAATTAGGAAGTGGTCTCAAACTCAACATTTACTCATTTTTAAGGGGGTTACTGAGAACAATCCAGCCTGCAGGCAACAACAATGTATCTCTTTTTTGTCTTTATAGATTACACACACACACATACACGCACATGCAGGGAGAAATAAGCCTGCCAACTTAGTATCTGTCATGTAAATAACAAAATTGATATCATTAAAACAACTTTTCATTAATTATAAATGGTAAATAATATTTTCCCAAAGTCTACACCCTTACACCCTCCAGAGAGCACTATCTCTCACTGTGTACATGCTACAAAAAATTGTCAAATTACCTTTAAGCGATTTTAGTATGTTGTGAGAACAAGTAGGAATGGTGGGCTTTTTAATGACATCTGGCTCAACCCAGCCTCACTTGTCCATCTCCGTATTATCAACATGTTTCCCATTGAAGAATAAAGGTCTTTATTTTAGACCAAGGCACACTTGGCCCTTTTGAATGTCTTCAGGGACATATTTGATATTTCCCTATTTTTTCTTCATTTTTCCTTTCTGTAGGAAAGTACACTTTATCTGAATGAATTTTTCATCTGTTTATATAAAGACATACATAATGGGTTATAGTCAAGTCCTCTATGCCTGTATGTCTCAAATTTTAAGGCAGCTTGACATGTGACCACTCCAATCGACTATGTGGATACTCTAGTGGTCAACTGTACTTTGATAATCATACATTATTTCCTGTTTTCCTGAGAGCATGAATGGTGGAAGTCAATTCTCCCTCACCCTGTTTGCTAAAACTTTATCAGGGAGTCATTCACATACTTTATTGGAAAACTATATCTTAAGAAATTATCTGTTTAAGCACTATAACTTTTATCTGGTTTCATTTCCAATTCCTCCCATGAGAATCATCTTTTATTTAAATTTCTGAAATCAAGTAATAGACCCAAAATAATAAGATGTAAATTTAAATTCATCACAGCATGAACTCAGTATTCTTGTGTGGTATATGGTACTCACAGCACAGGTTATTTATTTCTTGACAATACAAAATAAAAAAGGAATTGCTCTCTCAGAAACCCATTTTATAAACCCCACATCTAACCAGATTAATTCTTTAAACTCTATAAGGTTCAAACAATATACATATTAATATTGAATTAATCAGTACACAAATATGCAAGGCTATCATATGAAGGTAATCTTTTGACATTGAAATTGAAATGCACAAATAAAAATTGAGAAGGATTAGATCCACATCATAATACAATATACATATTGTTCACTCATAATCTAATAAGAGATGGTGTACAAGTTAGCTTTTACCAAATAACAAATACTTCCAACTTTTTTGGTTTAATTTGGCAATCCTTTTGTTTAGCTGAGTAAGCTGTTCTTCCTTGACTCTTATTTCATCAAAGATGTGTCCACTCTGATGTCTGGTGGTTAGAAACTGTCACGTTGGGGCATGTTTCTTTTCTATGTCAATGTTTATCTTTCAACTTACTAGCCATATCTGTACACAGGACAGCCTCAGTTTTCCAAGCTCAGTGAAAGAAGAAGGACTCAGCACATGTGCTACATGTGAGGATATTCAATCAGCCAAAGAAAATTCAAAAAACACTCAACTGTTCCTTTCATAAGAGGATCTACAAAGTTGCAATGCAAAAGAGGATTCACACATAGATGGGATGAATTCTGTAGTCATTTTAAAGTTGACCACAAATTACATATTCTATTTGTTGTGGAGAGTTCTGTAGAACTATTTTATCAAAGTTCTTAATTCCCAAGGCTAACACATTATGAGAAACTAGTTTTGTCTGATGCCCAGTCTCCCTACTATAGCTATATAGCCACTCTCATAGTTTGTTAACTTAAAAAAAATGACTATATTCTGCTACAAAATTCTCCCAGGAGTTATAACTGTCTATTTGCTTTCTTGATAATTTTTCTTTTACATATTTTACTCACTGACATGTTCATTATGGTGGAATGATACAGGGAATTTTAATCTATAATTACTCCTTGTTACTCAATTGCCCTTTAGACACTTCTGAAGGTAGCATTAAACAGCTCAATATAGGCTAATTCCTGCAAGAAACACTATCTATCTGGTAGCTATTTCCTTGCATGGCTTCTGTTGTCTCATTTTCACTCATCAGTACTGTTAAATAAATTGCAGTTACTGACCCTTTTAAAATGCTCTTCATTGCATGGCTGCCATTCATGCTATTCAGAGACACTTAGGGACATAACTACTACATCCTTTGCAGGAAAAAGAATGGCAATGATAAGTGGGGAGGAAATTAGTGTCAGTGATTTGTAGCTGAAAAATAGTTTCAGCAGTGTTCCAGTCAGATCCTAAGAAGTCTCTACCAAGTTGATGTCATCAGACTGCTTTAAAAATGATACATAACTGATCAAGTCCTGATGCTCTTATTGCATATTCACCCCTTTCCATGGGTCTTTTTATTACTTACTTATTTTCCCCAATCCTCAGTCTAATAAGATGCAGCAGGATTTAAGTCAGATAACTTAATTTGCTGTCCTAAGTTATATTAAAGAATGACAACATCAGAAAAATAAAGTTCCATGATATCTGGCATTTCTCATTAATCAAAGCAGAAGCTCTGCTACTCCCTGACATTTGACTTTTTCAGTATGCTGTGAAGTGCTCTGTGATATGCAATGTGGGATAAGGTGAAGGATGTTAATTAAAAGAATCTGCGAAGTAAAATATAGGTTATTCATATAAATTGACAGAGGAAAGTCAAACGGAATTTTTTAAACATCAATTACAGTCTATGCTTAACAATTCCTTGCTACTTTGAGTTTTCCTAGTGGATACTTCAAGTTGTCAGACAAGCAACTCTTTTCCAAGAGCTTTTTCTTCTCAACAACATGCTAAATATGTGGGTGACCTTATAATTTATTGTTCAAACTAGACATTTTAGGGAGTGTTAAGAGGTGTTATTAGTGACTACATGATGAAATATGCAAACACCTCAATTATCCCAAGCACAACTAAATATATGATTCACTAATAAATATGAGGGCTATCATAATCCTACACATTTTAGGTTCTGACTCAAACTGGATGAAGAAGTTCTTTCACCAGTTTCAGTCGGAAGATGTAAAATGAAACTATGTACCTCTCTTACATGCAGAAGGAGAAGGAGAACTAAACTAAACTAGGGAAGATAAACCAAACCAAACACAAAACAACACAGAAATTGAAGGGCTTCTCCCTATTGCTCTTGAAGTCCAAATGAATACGAGCTTTTTCACAGTTTTGTTTCTTTTTTAAAAATTTTTTATTTGTTTTTATTAGTTACACATGACAGTACAATGACCTTGACATATCATATATTTGAATCAGATGGGATATAATTTCTCATTTTTCTTAGTGTACAGGTTGCAGAATCACATTGGTCATGCAGTCACATATATACACACAGCAATAATAATGTCTATTACATTCCACTATTTATAAAATAAAATTATTTTAACTGACAAATAATTTTATACATTTATGAAGTGTAATATATTGTGTTAGTCTTTATACATCATAGGAAAATTAAATCAAGATATGTTTTTTAAATATTCATTTCATTCCTGTTTTCTTGTTCTATTGTTCAAGGTTTGACTATCTTTTGCAAACAAAATGATAAATGTAAAGATATGATTGAACTAGTTTTGAACCACACAATATATTTTCTTTATTTTAAATAAGCAAACAGGAAGTGCTCAATACAAAAATTAGAGTCTCCTATATACCAACGGGGAAACCAATAACAAGGGATAATAGAATACCACATCATGCTTAAGTATAATATATTTAAGTCCTTACTTTGTGGCCTCATGATGCATGACTATTCACTTATAATAAAGTTAACATTTTTTCATAACCAAATTTTCATGCAATTCAGAGGATGCAAAATACAGCTTAAAAAATGGATCTCAGTCAGAGAAATACTGCATCTTTTTCTACCTAGTGCATGATTAAGTCCAATGATTGAAAACCAGTCTCATGAATTCTTAATTCTTCCCAGTAGGAAAAAAGGTCAATATTAAGACACTTTTTGTGTTATCAAATTAATAATTACTCAAGAGGCTTTTAAGGCATCATTCTTTATTGAATCAATAAGATTAAATTCATGTTTGTTCACTTTAGGAATGAATGTGCTTAGGGAATATTTCTTCTGATTTGTGCTGTCTTGTTTGTGCCAGGAAAGTGTTAAATTGGAAAAGTCAAACACAGAAAATAAATTGTGTCTGGAAAGCCAAAAGGAAAAGTTGAAGACAAAATCAATAATATTTGAAACTAGATATAAGTATCCAAGAAAATAGCATCTGTGGGGATTAAAGTAGGAGGATTAAGGGAAATACATCCCCCACTGGTTGTGTGCTTCCTGGCTCTTCTTAAAAATGCTAAGTCAATATAGAGATTAATAAACCTAAGGGAAGAAAACTCTAAAAACTTCATAGCAATTCCTTAGAAGAAATCAGTTTCCATGTAAATTCCTAAGATAGGACAAAGTACAAATTATATTTTTAATAAAGAAAACATTATAATCAAGATAACTAGATACATACTTAATTTTAAATGCTGCATAGAAGAATAACTCAGTTATTTCTTTGATTTAACAGATATTTCTGGATTTTCAGAAATATTTGATGGTTGAGAACATAATATTTATTCATTCAACCAAAATCAATACCAGTTAAACTATTTAAACTGTTGGTTCAGTCTTATGCACAAAAGTTTCAGTGCAAAGGGAGAAATAATCAGGGCAAAGACCATGCCCTATTTGTATATTTATTCCCATATTCCATCAGAACCCAGAAAACTGACTGTTTAATGATCATGAATCAATAAATTTTCTAATTCGGATCCAATTTTAAAGTTTTTGTGTTGTTTTATGCATGTAACTTGACATCAACATCTATTTTGTATTAAATGTTATATATAAGTAATGCCAGAATACAGTAATAAATAAGTCAGTGGTTTTTAATTTTGACTGTACATAATAATTTGGGAGGAACTTTTGTAATATATTATAAAACCCATTTTCAGAGATATGTTTTAGTAGTATAGCATGGAGCAAGAGTTGTAGTTTTTTCCCCCCAGCTCTCTGGATTATCCTACCTTCCACTCATAGGTGAGGACCACCAATTAAAATTTTGGTGTTTGAAAGCAAATGGATCTGTGCTTATTGCCACACATTTGTCCCTTACCTAATATACAGCATATTGAAGTCAATCCATTAAAGCTTCATTTTACAGCCAAAAAAAAAATTGGGTGTAATAAATAAATACGTAAATAAATAGATAAATAGCTGAAATGTTGTTTGTCTTCTTTGCAGTTTGTATCAACTGTATTATTACAAGAATAAATACTCTTCCCTGTTTACATGGCTGACTCCTGATTATTTCTACTCAGATTTGAAGTTTCTTCTTAGAGAGGCTTCTCTAATAACTCTTTAAAAGGAATACCTCCCTCACAATACTAGGTAAACTGATCTATTTAGTTACTTTTTAAGGTTTTTCAACACCTTCACTCATCTTGATTATATTATTGTCTTCTCTCTCTCTCTCTCTCTCTCTCTCTCTCTCTCTCTCTCTCTCTCTCTCCTTTTGTCCTTCCCTCTGTCTCTTATAGGCATTCTTTCTTATACCGTTTAAGCACCAGTAATTCAGGGACAAAGACTGTCTCTCTTATTGATTGCTGGATCTCCAATGTTTAGAACATGGCCTGGCACATTTTATGTTCTCAGTAAATATTTACTGAACACTAATTTTGCAAAGTTACATCTTCCTTTTCAAAGTATGATCTAGAAGAAATCCCACTGTTAATATCTTGCGAATATCTCTCTGTTTATCCATCTATGCATCTATTTAAATTTATTTGATAGTTAATCTTTTTAGCTGCTGATAGAGCAGTTTAAAAAAGCAGCTAGCTTTATTTTGCACATATTGGAAATTTTCAGTATCAAAGAAGTTAGAAAGATAAAGTGGATATAAAATCTTCTTCAGATTTAATTTTCATCTGCCTTTACCATCACCACGAATGTTGGACATGGTGTCGAACAACAAAAGAAAAAGGACATAAGATTGAACTTCTGCTCTGATCAACCATAGGAATATATTAGGTTTCATTTGGAAACTAAATCATATGTTGATGGGGATTTCTAAAGCAATGTGAAGATAAGAATTATCAAGGTCAGTGTTATTAAGTGTCTACAAAGAAACTGCCATGATAGAGTAATGTCTTGTGCAAAATGCAAGGAAAGCTGGTGATTGTGTGATGAGACTGTAAACATTGAAGTATTTTAGTCACAGTAACTAAACAGATTAAACATATTGGGAAGAGCAACACAGATAAATATGTTTAATGATGCCCTTAATCCCAATCATTTTATTTGGAATTTTATACGAGTGCTTGGCTAGTATTAGCAAGAGACCCTGAGTGGGGCAGGGAGGTCATGTTCCAGCCCTAGCACTACATAAAGAAAAAAAGAAATTTTATACCAAAAATCAGAAAGAATACAGTTTTTACCTCTGACTAGAAAATTATATGGAGAAAGTAAAAAGTCATTTGATGAAAACAAATAACAATCATGTAATTTTTTTTCTTATTACATATTTGAAGCAAGTTCAAAGAGCAATAGTGCAATAGAAAGAACCTGAGATGAAATAATAAGAGTAAAATTTTCACATGGAAGAACTGCATTCTCCAGTAAGAAGGGATAGAAGATTTGAGATAAGGCCTAAGAGAGTGGTTAATGCTTCTAATCTTAATGATAACAAAATACCAAATGTGATCAGGGAAATGTATTACTCTTTTTCAAATTCTATCTATGAAGAAAGATTATGTAAAGGGTAATAGGATACATATTAATGTACTTGTTCCTAGTAATTTCCCATTTTAAGGACAGAATTGACATTTTATAGATCAGTCAATCAGTCTTGAGGATACAAAATGTAATACCTTTTCTCATATCTAAGATCACTGCGTTTTCCTGTTAGAATCTAATTCTAATTTTTGTGAGTTAATATTTTATAATATGACTATCTCACCTCTCATTTTCTATGCTTTGATTAAAGTAATTCCTGATAACTACATGTTCTTCAAATATGCAGTTGTTAATCAGATTAATTACTGTATAATAAAAAAGGGAGAGAGGGGATGAAGAGTGAAATCAGCTCCTTCTCAATAATAGAAATTCATTATAGGAAAATATAAAGAATTTTATAGATGATGTTTAAGAAAAAAGATCAAATTTATGCTTAATTTTACTAACACATATGGCTTATGATAGTATGTTACTAAATTTAGAAAAATTTATGAATTTAAACTTTGTCAATAATCTCTATAACTTTAAGAAGGGTTTAAAACTAACTTAATGGATGGTGAATGTGTTTTATTTATTTGTATAATTTTATTCAATTTTAATTTGTTTTTACTTGTATAAATAATGCCATGATGGAAATCTTTATCCATCATCCAGTCAATTTTCCTCATTGTGTAGGAATAGGCTATGTCTATGTTAGTCTCTTTCTAGAGAATGAAGTCTCATCATTCCTACAAATGTGTCCACCAAGAGACAAAATTAACTAATTTATATACTAATATCAATCTAGATAAAAGAACATTTTGGGAAATAAAATAAAGTTATACTTAACTCTGCCACCCAGATGTAAATAACGATGGTAATTGGATGTTTCTATATATAAATAATTTTTCTTTTAATATAAAAAAATTAACACTAAGATGGTATTACTTAGACTTTAGAAACTAGATTTAATGTAGTTTATACCATTATTTATTTAGCAGAACTGCACGTTTTCTGACCTTTGTTCTAAATAACAGGGAAGCCTAAAAACATTTCTGTCTGTAGCTACATGGATGCAGTAATTTGAGCAATTCTTCACTCCTTTCTCTTTGTATCTACTGTATTTTTCATCCTAATTCATTCATGTATTTATCTTTCTCATTAATTGTGTAATTTTTGAGTGGAGTTATTTAAACAGTTCCCAGAAATAATTGTATCTAGTTTAAAGCAAAACTAACCAAAATATTTCATTCTTTATTTAGAAATCCAGCAGTTGATTGGTACAACAAATTAGTCAAGATTTATTTGTAAAATGATCAGACTAATTTGATTTTATATTATCACAACAAAAATCCACAATTTAAAATTTTTTATCTAAGATACCTGAAATGTATCTTAGATAAAATGAAGAAACCCAGATATTAATTTTTTCAAAATCCTGGATTAAAATGAATTCTCTTATGAAGACTTCATGCAAATTAACATAAAAGTTGAAATCTTATAAAATACTTTAAAGACTATTTTAATATCATTTAAAATAAATGTTCAAAGAGGATAGTGAAACAAATAGCTATTAGAATTTTTCTAATAAATCAGCAAAAGTAAAGTAAATGTTTCACAAAATACATATTCATAAGACACACTCCACTAGATGATATGGCAATTTGTTCGTTAATTTACAAAGGAAGACTGCTATAGTTAGCAGTCATATTTTTAAAACATAATTTTGATAAACTACACTAAATGATTGCCTCATCCAACTTCACATATACATCTGGAGTCAGATAGCTTTGGGATAATCTTGTAGTAGATATGAAAAATGATGAGTGTGCTAGAATTTTGTTTAGAAGTTTGTGGGAGGAAGAACAAGTCATATAGACCTGTGGAGAAAAATATTATATGTATTCATTAGAACATTTTTCTTTAATTTTCAAACTTTTATTTTACTATCAATTTCCAAACTTTTTGTAGTAATTCACCTTTCATCACAAATATCTAATAGATCTTTAAAATATATATATCTCTGTGTGTGTGTGTGTATATATATATATATATACACACACACACACACACACACAAACACATACATACACACACATACAGACACATATGTACTTATATTCTTTTGGATACCTGTGTGTGAGAATTATGAAGTCATGTATTATTTTTCTAATTATAGTTTTTGGCTTAAAAGAGAACATAATTTCAACAACTGAGACGTATATCTGTTTGATTCTGATCAAGAAAGAATCATAAGCTCAGTTTTTTTACTTCACTTTTGGTCAATTCAGATTTCACTTCTCTTTGTCACTGGGAAGCCAGAGTTCCAGATGCCTGCACAAGGTCATATGATCAGCATGACACAGGGCCAGGACTCAGGATGGCACATCTTGGGGCTCTTTTCTATGCCATTCTCTGGAAATCCATTCATACTTCTAAGTGATCTAAACTATGAAATTCATTCTTACTGTGTGTTCTTTTTTTTCCAAACACACACACACACACACACACACACACACACACACATATTTTATAGAGAAAAAGAGTGTTAGAAATAAATATATATTTCTGAATATTACATATTTAGATAAATGTGTTTAGATATATATTAACCAACAGCTCTGAAAATTCTGTATAATTCTCTCAGCCTTTTTCTGCTTGAACATGCCAAAAACTCATTTCTATTTTGGATAGTCCAAGATGCCTTCCAAATCAATGTTTTTTGCCTTCCCAGCTGTCTTAGTCCATCTGGGCTGTTATAACAAAATGCCATGAAGTAAGCATCTTATAAAGAAGAGAAATTTCTTATAGTTCAAGAGTATGAGAAAGTTAGGTTCAAGGCCCCAGTAGACTTGATGTGTGATGAAGCAAATTATTGTTCATAGATTTGACCTTCTAGCTGTGTTCTCACAGGATGGCAGGGAGAAAGCGGTTCTCTTTGGGCTTCTTTTGTGATGACATTGGTCTCATTCATGGGAGCTCCACCTTGAAGACAATCAGTTCCTTAAGGCACTGCCTCCCAATCCTATTACTCCTTATCCTCTGCCTTTCAGATAGAGCAGTCTAAAAAAGGAATGTCTCTTACTTATCACATTTGATCCTATCACTACTATAAGGTAGAAACTTGATTCTGTGAGCATGCCAAGGCTCTGAATGTATGGTTATAAAGTTTTCTTGTAATATTTTGGCACAGGCATCAAATTCCAAAAGATTACTTTGAAGTTCCAAATCTATTAAGTGATTTCTTTGTTTTGTTTACTCTTATTTTTCCCTCTGAATATTGAGGCAATGAATATCAGGTATAGTGTTAAAAAAAGAAAAAAAAATTACCAGAAATAAACATGTTTTACTTTATAAAACTGTTATTAGTTAAAAAGTTTAATAACATACGTTATTTTCCTTAGAATGATGTCCAAGAGGGATATTTATGAGTCTTCTGCTCTTCAGCCATGTCCAGGAGTCAGAGTTTAGTGCTCCTTAGCAATCATCAAACACAAATAGCAATAAATGCTAACAAAGATGTGGGGGAAATGGTACACGGGTAAATTTTTGGTAGGATTTCAAATTAGTACAAGTACTATGAAAATCAGTATGAAGATTCCTCAAAACCTGGGAAGAAAACCACCATATGATCCATCTCTCCTACTCCTTTCTGAATGAAATTAGCCAGACTCATAAAGATAAGTATTGATTGTTATTTCTCATGTATGGCAGGTATAAAGAAAAAAATGGGGAGAATAAAAAAGATATCTCATAAAAATAGAAGACAGAGCACTAGAGTACAACAAGAGACTAAAGGGGAAGGAGGATGGGAGGGAAAGGGAATGTATACGGGAATGAGATTCATAGAATTATATATTTCTACATATAAATATTTTACAATGAATCCCACAATTAAGTATAATTACAAAACACTAATAAAATATTGGTGTTCCTTAGAAAAGTGAATTGCCCACTCATTTAGAATGTCTATTGGCACAGAAGGCATTTCCTACTTGCTAGTTCAAATGAATGATGGTAGTTCTATTCAAAATGAAGTCAGTAGAAAACTAAAGTAATATTCTTCAAGTTCATTGGTGGCAACTGGTTTGCTTCATCTCATAGGATAAGTATTTATACTTTTGGATCATTTCTGAAGAACTCTACATTCTCAGATACCAGATACAGAACAACCACCAGAAAAAAAAAATCTATGAAGATGCCTCTTATATAAGTTACATAGTTGACATAATAGAGAGAGAGTTAAAGGAACATTAAGGACAGTAGAATGAATTGGACATAGCTTTCCTATGTTCATATGTATACAGAGCAGTGTAAATCCTCATCACATACAACCGCAAGAATGGGAATTTATACTTCATGTATGTATAATATTTCCAAATACATTCTACTGTCTTACATAACTAAAAAAATAATTTTAAGTAAAAAAAGTACAGTAAGGAGCTTTATCAAGTCGTTTTATAGCTGCTCTGATATCTTACCATGATAAATTCTACTAAATTAATTAACTTCAAAAATGTTTTCTGTACCATCTGACACCATAAACAAGGAATCAGATTAAAAACTATTCAGATGATAGACATGTGGAACAATTTCTTTATTATGACCGTGAATAAGTTTCATGTTGAGGAAGCAGTATATATCCTTACCTGAACAATGGAAATTTTAAAAAAATATTCAAGATGATTTTCTGTGCCATTCCACATTTACTTAATTTAAATGTGACAAAGAATAAGGAAGAACTATAAGTAAAAGGGCAACAATACTGTCTGCTGTTCTCCATAAGCATGTTTTTCAAAATAATGCTGTTAAAACCCTTTAAGAGAAATTTGATGATGTAATATGATTTCATATTAATAAAACAGATTAAATAAAGTAGTGTGAAAAAAGGTCCATGATATACATAGAGATGATAGCCATTGGGGAATGATATTTTTATATGCTTCTTTCCACACCAACTAAAAGCACAGGTTTAAATTATATTCAGTGATGCTCTACATTCTCATTTTAGAAACTTTGGCTTCCCATGGGATAACTTAATTCATACCCAAACAGTGAAAGCTATATTTTCTGGTGAATATATGACTGTGGTTCAGAAAGTTTTACTTCCTGCTCAACAATTTCAAGAGTCTGTAATACAGTTACTAAAACTGTGGTGTCCACAACTCCACTCAATGGGATATCTAGTTCTGTTTGGTAAATTACAAAAAGTATCTAAATTTTATAAATCAGAAAAAATATCATAAGCCTATCATAGGCCATATTTGAGTCTCCTGAACATGATAAATGGTAACAAGAGCCTTACAACAAGCAAAATAGTTTGTAAGGACTCAAGTTATGTTTTTCTGCAGTTTCATCCATTATTTATTTATTTTTGCCTATTAATGAGAGTCCTAACTATACAGTTGGTTTCAGCTCTTCTATGGTTATACACTGGCTTCCTAGATCCTAACTTCATTTATTTGTATTCTCATAATTTTGATGCAATATATGGATCACAAATGACTCATTGAACTTTCTCTTCTTCATGATGAGAGTTTACTGCCATTTACTCTTCTTTCACATTGCCATAAGATCAATGGAAAACAAACAAACAAACAAACAAATAACAGGAATTATCATAGTTGTAAAACTGGAACCACAACCTAATATTTATTAACACTGTTTCTTAGGATTTAGCAATACACCTAACTAAAGGATGAGGTCACTGCTCACTGGCATATCAATAACTGAGACATCATATCCAACATTAAAATGAGAATAATCAACACCCTAAAGTGAGCTGAATTCCAACCTGGTGTAAGTTGATTTTTAACCAATTCTCTTTTTATGTTTTCTCTCTCTGTCTCTCTGTCTCTCTCTCTTTCTCTCTCTCTCTCTCTGAATCTCCCCAAATAATATCTAAGTAGATGCCTTCTTCACTGCAAATTAGGGAAATATCAATAGATTCATTAGGGATATAAATAAGATGTTTCTAAACATGGGTCTGGATTATTCATGTTTTTGACAATGACAGTAGACCATTCTGAGTGTACATCTTCAAGCAAAACAAAATGGGCTTCATACTGACATAGGTATCTCTGTCCAGTACATCACTGGGATATAAAATGAACAAATCCCTTCCACTTCTCCATGTGTGTAAATGTGAATAATTTATTAAACTGTAATATAAGTATTTTTACAAACATTAGTGTGCCATATTTCAAAAGAGTTGTTTTTTTTTTTTTTTTTTTGAGCATCTCCCAGTGGGTTGTGGTAGCTGAAATTTTTGAGTGGGATGAATGTCATTTCCTTTCTTATACAATTATACCTCAACTGAAAGCCATATAGTCATAGAGTTCAAAAGGGCATTTTGTAGGCTTTATAACTTACTCTCAAAAAGTTATGAGGATAATAAAACATATGATCACTTGCTTAAAAATTTAATTTTCATCCTAAGGGAATGACAATTTAGAGGGTCTAGTGGAAGGTTTTCATTACATAAAAACTTTCCTTAAGAACAGGACACTGTTCATTAAATTCCTTTGTAGAGAAAACAAGAGAATGCTTATACAGAGCCTCCAAAGTCTTCTGATGGTATCTCCAGAAAAAAAAAATTTCTTTACCTCCAAAAAATGAAAATGGATTCAGGGATAGTAACTTTTATTCCAAGGGATGAAACACAGATCTTGACTAAATGGATGTACACAGAGGTTAAAGTTAGGAAGTTAAGTAATATGTTGAAAGTATCTAAAAATTTGAAAGCCTCAAAAGTGAGTTTTTCATAAGCAAAGATACTCTTTTTTAATCCTTTTATATAATTGTAGATGGACAGCATGCCTTTATTTTATTTATTTATTTTTTTTTATGTGGTGCTGAGGATTGAACCCAGTACCTCACACATGCTAGGTAAGGGCTCTGCCACTGAGCTATAGCTTCAGTCCCAGCAAGGATATCTTGTGTATAATGATGTTCTTGGAATTCTCTTAGAGTCAGTATACATCTGTCTTCCTCAGGTTCACTATAATCACCATAAAATCAATAAGTCATTCTCAAGTATATTGGTAAAGGAAAAAAAATGATAAATACCCTGGAGCCAAAACAAATTCAAGAGTATGAGAAAAATAAAGGGAGCAGTAAATTTGTGATATAAAGATGAAGGTAGGATGCAAAATTTGAGGTCATGCAACCATTTAAAATAAAAATTCAAATGAAATTATACAGGAAAATGATACTTAAGAAGGTCACTGCTTTTTTCCTTTTCTGGAAGCACGAAATGAAGTTCAGTTTTGGCCAGAATGTTTCCCAGGATTCACGCCAGTATCATGACCTTTAAAGAAGTTTAAAACATTTCCCATAAATGAATATGAAATAGAGACAATAACAAGTTGCCTTTTTAAAATATACATACATTATTGCATTTGAGTGGATCAAAAATCAGTCCAATATACTGGAGAGTAAATGAGATATGGAACGACTAGAGGCTTCAATGTATTACTCAGTGTCCCTAGTCCAAATTCATTAAAACATTATAACCTAAACCAAAAAGCTACATAAAGTAATATATCTTATTTTAGTTGATATGTACAAAGGAGGTTCAAAAATTTGAAATTTTACAGAAATATCATTAGATAATTCACAGCCAATCTCTATCTTCATGAAAAGAGCTTATCCCGCAATTCTGTTGCATAAACTGAAAAACAACAGTGCAAGCCATCTAACTTGAGCCAATCAGAAGTTATTGACTCTTCTAAGGGAGAGCTCATTTTTCACAGTCTGAGTCACTTCTTCATTTTGATACCATCTGGCTCACTCTTGTTTGAATGATGAAGGCCATGTTTTTTTTTTTGTTTTTGTTTTTGATTTTGTTTTTTTGTTTTTTTTAAAATCAAGCTCTATTCATTTCAGACAAGAATAATAACATCACACCTGATAGATGCAGATAGACTGTGAATCTTCATAGGTGGAAACATTTGCTTTAGATTATCCTATGAGACCGAAATATTAGTATCTTCTAACCAAATTCTGTAGTTATGATGAGCTCTTCTTCCTGGAACAAAAATTATTGGCTAAAAAAAACACATAATATTTTTTTATTTATTTTTAAAAAACAAGTAAAATATGCAAGAGAGGGACATAAGATCTGAATTCCTGTTAGGAGAAATAGATAGTTGGAGCCTCAGTGCTTTCAAAGCACAATCTGGAAGCAGTCTGCCCTCAGAAGGATGTCAGGCAAGACTTAAATACTTGTATCTTTCAGAAACTAAATGCTCAGAAATTTAAAGTACTTTCAGTTGTAGTTCCAGCAAAAATAGATACCTGCAATATTTTTTAGGGGGTTAGTTATAAACATTGGGTACAACAGAGAAAAGTTTGTGAAGAGGTTGAACTCAGAAGAAAAATTCGCAGGTGAGAACAATATGTTATAGACATGAAGACAAATTTTGGAACAGCATTGGAAGTGCAATCATTTTATTTGGTAGCGGTGAGAGGTCTGGGCAATTATGATTATGAGAGAAATGGAGATAAGGCATTGGGACCATGAGACTTGGAGTTGAAATTTAAGACTTTCTTCAAGGACTGTAAACAGGAGAAATAAGTAATTTCTAGCTAATACCATGGCAATATGAAAAGCAAGCTCATTTTTGTTTGTACTTTGGGGAAAGAATAAACATATCCCCTGAGCTATTAGAACCTTGAATATGTGCTTTACATCCGTTTATAGTTTCACATTGTACATGCTGCAGGGTGTACAAATTGAGAAATTAACATAAAAATACTGGGAGGAAAACAAAATACTATGAGAAACAGTCCCACAACTTAGTAGCACAGGCTGAATATATACCTAAGAAATATCCATGTTGAAGATGAACTCAGATTAACACCTTAAACTTTATGAAGAAATAATTAAATATGAGTGAGAGTCAGCAAGTATATTGCACAAAATCAATCACATTTTAATATTTAATATAACATAAATTTTGGTTTAAAAAGAAAATAAGTAAGTGTGTAATAATTACATACTTAAATAAAAATAAAACTAGAAGTTAATCAATGTTCTATTAAAGAATTGACGAACAGGAAAATAATAAATAAATGAGCTCCCTGGGTGTGAAAAAAATGTACATATGCATTAAATTGAAAATTAATCAACAGAGTAAATTTTATAAAAAAGATAAAAAATTCTGAACCTGAAAGAAATCATGAGGCAATGTCAAAACACACCTAAGAAAAATGCTGAGTTGCAAAATATAATACAAGGTGAAGAAATATTCACTGGGTGTGAAATAATTTTAAATGGGAAGAATAGAGAAAACAGTCACTGTTCAAAATTATAGTAACTGAGAAATATTTTAAAAATTCAAGAATTCCAAAATAATACCAGGAGATGACAAATTAAATATTAGCCCAATTATATTAGAGTAAAACATCCCCTCCCCCAAGAAAATAAAGCTCATGAACAAATAAACAACAACTTATAATAAAATTGCAACAGGAATAAACAGAACTTCAACAAAATCAAATAAAATACAAAGGAATGCACCTAACAGACATTCATTCACTTTTAAACATAAGGTAGTAGCATAAATATCCAACAACATTAAAATTAAATCGTGTGTATGTAGGGCTTGTTGCAAACATGCTATGACAGATTAACATTAAATTTGCTAATGAAGTAATTCACTATATTAAAAGATTAAAGGGAACAAAAATGAATCAAACAATTATTTATTGAGCACATCCTAGAATCTGTTGTTAGAGAAGACCAATGGTTCAAACAAAGACTGTCCACATTCTTAATTCTTTCATCTACTGGAAAAGACATGTAATAATAAGCCAAGCAAAAGAGTGCATTAAACATTTTGTTGAATAGGAAACATAAAAACGAAGAAAAGCAAACATAAAATGTGTGTTTGTGAAGTGTTAAGAGATTAAAAACAAGGACACACCCGCAAAATCCCATAAAGAAAACTAATAACAATCAGGACTTTACTAAGAACATACAGAAGATTGAAATATCTGAAAAAATTTGCCAGGAACTTAAATTATAAATTTCAATACTGTATGAGGCAAACTCTTAAGTTAATCTAAAGCATTCTGACAGCATTTTTCTTGGAATTTTCTATTTGTGAAATGTGTATTTAAGTGTAAATATAAATCAGTTGTTAATAATAAAAGAAAACATTCTGAAGTTTAAGAACAACAAAGAGTATGAGGAACTTATCTTCTTTGTTACGAGCATTTTTCTTGAAATTTGAGTGATTATCAAAGTGAGAAAATAACCAAAGGAAAACAAAAGCCTGTAAAAATGTGATTCAAAATAGGAAACTTGGTATATTCATTAATTACATTTTCATTTTTGTGATAAAATACCTGACCACAACAACCTAGAAAAAAATATTTAATTTGAGCTCACAGTTTCAGAGGATCAGTTGTTGGTAGGACCATTTCAGTGCTTTTGGCTCAGGTGAGGGGTAAACATCATGGCAGAAGGGTGTGGTAGAGGAAAGCAGCTCAGCTTTTGGTGGCCAGGAAGCAGAGGGAGAGGAGAGAAGGGGCCAAAGAGAAGCTAAACAACTCCAAGGCATGTCCCTAGTGACCTACATCCAGCCATGCCCCACCTGCCTACAGTTGCCATTCACTTAGTCCATTAAAATTTATAATCCATCAAGTGGATTAATTCACTGATACAGTTACATCACTTATAAAATAATCCTTTCACTTCCTGCAGAAGCACAAAAGCTTTCTGGGGAGACCACATATCCAAATCATAACAGTATATCACACGCGACTGTTATAAATCTATAGGTATGTGAAGAGATGGTTGGAAAATGTGGATGTGACACTGTCCAAGCTTGGGAGGGACATAGTCTCTGCATAACAGAACTTAAAATCTATTGAGGGATCAAAAGGTCAAATTAAACTTTTTAAACAATGACTATACTACTTCTAAAGTGTCTGTACCTTTTTACATTCCCACCAATACTGTACAAGAATTTCAGCTTATAGTTATATTTTATTTAAGCATCATATTCACAAAGAAAATTCCTATAGATATCTCACAAAAGGAAACAAGAAAGGGATTAAAGTATATCAAGCAAAAAATCAAGCAAAAATTCCAGAATGAAATATAAAAATATTAAGAGAGAAAAAGAGGGACAAAAGAACTATGAAACTTACAGAAAACAATTTAAAAAATCCCAATATTCCCTATCAAAGTTTTCCTTAAATGTAAATGAATCAAACAATCTAACCAAAGGCATAGAGTGGATAAATGGTTAAACAAACCAATATTCAACATTATGCCATCTATAAGACATTTACTTTAGGTTCAAGGGCAAGGATGGGCTAGAAATTAAGGATAGAAAAATGTACTCCATGCAGATCGTAACTCACACAAAAAGCAGGAGAGTGACTATATTTGTCAGTCAAAAGAGATTTCAAGTCAAAAACTGTTTCTATAGAAAAAAAATGTCATTATATATTAATGGAAAGGTGATTTATCAGAAAGATAGACAATAATATATGCATTAGAAATGAATGTACTTGAACATATAAAGAACATATTGACATACATTGAAGGTTAAATCAACAGCAATTCAGTAACAGGAGCCAACTTTAATATCCTGATATTAGTAATAGATAGAACACCCATACTGAAAATAGTTAAGTCACAAACTTTAACAACTCTAAAATTCAAATGGCCCTAAAAGACACATAACAAAACAGATTTTTTTTTTACTCAAAAACAGAGTAAACATATTTCTTAAGTGTAGTCAAGACAATCTCCAGAATAGACTACATGCTAGGTCACAAAACAAATCTTAACAAGTTTATGTAAACATTCACAGATATGTGAAACAATATATTCCAGCACAACCATTGGTTCAAAGAGGAAAACAAAAGGAAATTTTTTAAAAAATCTCAAGACAAATGAAAATGGATACACAACTTCTCAGAATTTATGGAATGCAGGAAAGGCAAGAAACCCACTAATATCACAACCAGTGGAGAAAAATGAAAACTTTTTAGATAAAATCAATGTCCTTTAAGGCAAGGATGCTCCATCTTGTCACTTCTACTTTACATAGTATTAGAAACCCTAGCCAGAGCAAAAAGACAACAAAAGAAATAAAAAAACATTCAAACTGGAAAGGAAAAGGTCATATAATCTCTGTTTGCAGTTGACATAATCATAGGAGCAGAAAACCTTGAATACTCCACAAATATTTGCTGAAATATAATAATTTAGTAAAGTTTCAGAATACAAAATCAAACTCAATTATCAATAGCATTTTTATACCTTTTATATCTGAAAAGGAATAAAACACCTCAAACCAACAAGGAAAGTAATTGAAGAAGACATAGATAAATGACAGATATTCCTGATCATGGTTTGAAAGAATTAATATTAAAATTTTCAGAGTTTATGGGTGTGGCTGAGGATCCAAATTTGAGGCAACACTCTACAATTTAGATGTACTTGTCTCAAAATATAAAGAAGAAAGCATGCCAAAAAGTTTCAAAGATATTAGTATGGCCAATGATTTTTCAAATACAAATATGAATCCAAAAACATAGCCAAAATAGAGAAGGTATTCCATCAAAAAGTTGCTTCTGCACAGCAAAGGAAATGATCAATTTAGTAAATCTCAGTCTACTAATACTTTGGTCTTGAATTTCCCAGTCTTCAGAACTATGAAAATACATTTCTAATGTTTAAAATATGTCTTCCTCATGTTATTTTTTATACTACCTCAATAGAATAAGTCAGTATGGAAGCTCTGGATGGCCCACCCTGTAACCTTGAACATCTCTTCCATTTGATGGTCTCTGAGATACAACACTATCTCAGAGACCATCAAATATAATCCTTTGTAATAAATCTTTAAATGTAAATAATGTACCCTGCTGAATTCTGGAAGTTGTTGGTCAGAGTAACTGCTAGTTTTTAAGCCAAGTCAAACAGAAACATGTATAACTTTTGGGCTCACCATTTTCAATTGACATTAGAAATAAAGGGTAATCTTGTGCCACTGTGCTTTTTAACACGTAGGTTTTCACTAAGTCTGGGTATTTAGTGTCAGTATTGAATTAAATTGCCGGACACCCAATTGGTGTCCTGGGAGAATTGGAAAATTACTTGTTGAAAACATACACTTTTGATGTCAAAAATTTGAGTAGAAAAATGTTTTTTCTTTAGGTAGTTCTTCTGATTGTTATAATTTTTTTTTGAGTTTTACAATGCCTCAATTCGTTTTTCTTTCATTTAAATTTTGAAAGACATTTTTACTGAATACAGAATTCTAGGTCAACAGTTTTTAAAATTTTTTCCAGTACTTTAAAAATATTGCTTGGCTGTCTTCTTACTTGCATCATTTTTGACGAGGAGTCTTTAATCCTTACCTTTATTCTGAGACGTTAAATTATTTAGGAGTAGCTTCACTTGGATATTGCTTTTATGATTTACTGTGTGTTTCTGAAGCACTGTTGACTTTCTAGCTAATTACTCCCCTGTCATGAATACTCCACCCAATACCCCATGAATGATGAGCTTTTCCACTCTGATGGTGACAGACAGTATTTCCTGCTCTGTTTCAGTTGTGTATATTATTGCTTAGAATTCTATTGAGGGGTTCTCTCCTCAGCTGTGTGCATCTTCCTCTCATGCACATACTGATGAGTACTCAGTGGAATACTTGATGGAATCTCTCTGCAGATCTCCAGAGCAGTGTCTCTGTGAAGCTGTCTCCTTTCATGTTCTCTGTCCTGTGAACTCTCCCAGGTGGGGTCCCCAAACTCTACTCAGTTTCTTCAACTCAATAAGACTAGCACTCTCTTTGACTTGGTTCTGGCATCAAATGTTTCCCCTGAAAAACCCTTTTTTGAATCTTTTCTCTCAGGTACCACTGCCCTTCATTTCTTGATATTGACTTTCTTGAAAAAAAAACAAAACAAAACAAAAAAAAAACATTGCTTCATGTCTCTGTCTCTGTCTCTGTCTCTCTTTCTCAGTTGTTTCAAATCCTAAACTATGTGTGTCTATTCCTTGCTACCTTGCTGTTTTCCCTTGTCAGAAAGTGAAACTATCTGTAAATTTTTTATGATACTTTTTTATTATTTTTGCTGGCTTAATATCTTTATATCCTGATTGCATTATTTTAGTTCTTCCCATTGGATTTGTCCTATACAGTGTTTAACTAATCAGACTCTATCTTCAAGTGGTATAAGGCACTTCATATATACTGTAAAAACCTTACAAAAATATAGTTGAATCTTTCCTGGTGATTTTTTGTTCTCAGCTTTGGGTATGGGCTGATTGTTTCTCCACTTAACATTTAGGCGCTTTCTGAATATCTCAAGTTCTTCCTGTGTATACATCTTCCCTGCAAAACCTAGCTTCCTTTTCCTCATGTTCAATTCAATTTAGCAAACTTAGGGGAACCTCCTTGGGTTTCTCCACCTTCTTTGTGGCCCAGAAGTTCTTTCTTTGCAGGGCTTTGGTGGCATTACAGGTATTATCTCAGTCATTTCCTGTTTCTTGGGATTCATTTTCCTTTGTTGCCTGATGTGTAAAACCTTAAGAAAAAAATCATCCCTTTCATTTTTTCCATGTTTTCATTTGATTCCATATGAGACCATATGTGGTCCCTATTTCTAAATCTTGAACAGATATATAATGTTTTGCAATGTTTGAAAATTTATACCAATATTAATGAGAGATACTATTATATGTTTCATTTTTTCTGGTAAATCAATATAGAATAATATCAATTGTACTTAAATGCTTAAATGTTATATTATTTTAAATGTTTGAGAAGCAAGGTTATAGATAATGAAGATACACACATGTGGTTAATATGCATGGAAAAAATTTAGGGCTTGATTTATAGTACTTTGTCTTCAAACTTGAGCTTGGTTAATTTGAATCAACATTGACAAATCAGCCTCAACAGAAATCACATAATTGCCAACAGCCTCTTTACTTGTCAAAGGAAGAAGAAAATGAGGTTGGAAGTAAAGTTACGTTTTCATTCCTATCCTCATATCCTGTTCTGTCTGTTGACAGGTAATTATGGACATTCACAGATTTTTTTCCCCTCTCACTGAGAAAACACTATTAAATGCCTCCTGCTATATCTGAGATGAACCAGATTTAAATGGGATTAATGCTATTGGTTCTTGCATGTAACAGTTTAAACTTTTAACTTTTACAAAAATTTTTTATCATTTATTGACCTCATTCTTGCTTATGATACTACTATACCATTTACTGAATGACTGAAAATAAATTAAATTAATATTTGTTTTGTGTAATAAATTCAATCACTTTTATGAACTTGTTCTGGTTTTGGAGAAATAAACTGTCACTGTCCAGCTTTGCCAATTATGCTGATTATTTCCCCTTCAGATTAAGGAATGGAGCTTTGTTCAGTCAGTTCACTGGGCCCAACAACCCTGGGAGCATTTTTTCCCTTTATATTCTGGAAACTTGTTCAACCGTTACCTGATGTATCTTACAAATCTTTCCTACTCTTTCTGTCCGTTAACTTTTACTGTTTTTATTCTCTGTTATTCTTTATTCATGTATCAATAAAAGTGCAAATTCCTACTGTTTTCTAAAAGCCTACATGACTATCATTGACATAAGCCACACAGTGTTTTTATACTTGTCTTTGAATCATGAAATCATGGAACCTAGCTGTGCCGGACTCCATTATTTTCTAACTTCCAATTATCTCATTTGTCTTATGTGATCCACATTCTCTCTTCTTTCCTTCAGCAAAAATTCCTTGTGAAAAGAAGGAATGTTGTCAAAGTCAATAAACATATTTAATCTTTTTCTTATTAGACATTTCTGCCCCCACTGAACCTATTTTAATCCTGCACATTCAGTCACTGACTTTCTATTGCAAACTTGGCACCCTGTCCCACTTTTTAAAAGGATTATATTACCCAAATTGTCAACCAAACATCATGCTCAAATCAATCAGAGTAAAATCATTATGCAAACTTAAGTAATTTGAGAAATTTTGAGACATAGATATAACTTTCAGAGAACCAAACAAATATTTACAGAATAATATTTGAAAGATACATAGACAGGACTTTTTATCACAATCTGTCATGCTGTCTTACTGCCTTGGTTTTAATTTTTAAGCTGGCATTTTTAAATACCTGTGTGAATCAATTCTCTGGTTTCAACTCATATGTTTGTGTGTGTGTATGCATGTTTATTATATAATATATATTTATATCAATATCAACAGAGCCAGTATATATACCTATATTTATATATGTATCAGCAGAGCCAGAAAAAATATATATATGTATATTGTGTAT
Organism: Marmota flaviventris; assembly: GCF_047511675.1. Classification (NCBI taxonomy): domain Eukaryota; kingdom Metazoa; phylum Chordata; class Mammalia; order Rodentia; family Sciuridae; genus Marmota; species Marmota flaviventris. Next base: position 147,892,163 of record NC_092501.1, read on the forward strand.
ATATATTTACATTTTCACTCTTGCAGTCTCCTATATAGCATTAATTCACATTCTCATCATTTCAAAATACTTTCTGTAGTTTCATATGCAGTGTTTCTTTTCTTTTTTTTGGTATGAGGGATTAAACCAGGGCCTTCGTCCCCAGCTCTGTTTAATTTTGATAGTGAGACAAGGTCTTGCTAAGTTGCTGACACTGGCCTTGAATTTGTCATCTTCTTGCCTCAGCCTGCCAAGTTACTGGGATTACAGGCATGTGCCACTACCCACAGTGTGATGCCCAGTCTTGATAATAGAAACTCAAATTTATCCGTCTGACTTTGAGTATATTTATTTGAATTCCAGTAGCTATTTTAAACTTAATAATTGTAAGGTCAAAATTATTAAAAGTTTCTCCAATTTTATCTACTTTCTGCATTTTCTGTCTTTAATGAACCCAAAAGTGATCCAATGACCCAAATTAGAAACCTAGCCATCATCTGAATCATTCTAGATTCCCTTAGATCCCATAGATTGTATAAGTAATCAATCACAAACTTTGTCAAAATTATTCTTTAATGTTTTTCGTAGAGATTTGGGTATCAAGGAAAAAATCCTTATTTATAATCTGATGGTTCCCTCAACATCAGTATTTTCTACTAATTAAAAGAAAATAATACAAGGAAAGAAATTACCAATGAGTTCATTCGGAGGGCTGGTTATTAAAGGCTCCCTGTCATATGGCTTACATCAGTTCAGAATTTCAAGACATATACTGACTTAAGGATTAATGATTTCACCACTCAGGCAGATTTGGAAAATCCAGTTGGATCTCAGGGCCAAGGTGACCTTCTTACTCCATATCAGATGAAATGAACCTATGCACTCATTCTCAAATCTTTTTCCTCAGGATACAAACCAGTGTTATTCTGCTTAACTCAGAAAACAGGATGAAAACAAAACAAAGCAGAAACAGCTTCCTGATGATGGCTGCTTTAAGCCATATAGCCAGAGGCTGACCTACCAAATGACCCAGCTCTTCCAACGTGAAGAAACAGAGAGAAAACAAGAAGGCAGAATCTTTCCTGCAGTAGTTGAACAAAACTTCTTCTTGGAAGGAAGTAAAAAATTGTAAGAAAATGAATTTCCCTTGATATCTAAAAATCCAGATGGTCATTCAGATTATTATTATTGCTTTGTGAGGTTAGCAGATGTTTACTAAAGTCTTCCTTTCTTATCACTTTTAAGAGCATAGAAATAAACAGTTCTAACTTTGCAAAATAGTCATGTTTGGTTGTTCACCATAATATGAAACTACATTCACCTCAATATAGTCTTGCACTTAGCAAAACTAAAGCATTTGGCTTGATGAATAAATATCTGAAAATAATGAGAGCATGTTTTGAGAGATGCCAATATTTTGTTATCAAAAGTGGTATTTATTTTAATTCTGTGGACACAGTTGCTTATGAGTATCAAAAAATAATGCTTTAGGTGGAAAATGTGGTAAGCAGAAAGAGTTTCTCAGAGGTCCTTCACTGTACCAGACATTTGCTTCCCCTTCATTACAAACTATTTCTCTGTTGCTGTTTCTTTAAGTCAACTTTATCCATATTGATACAGGAACTGTGGGTTCTATATATGTCAGTGAGGATTTCATTACTTTCCACTGCTTCCCTTCTCATGAATCTCAAGATTGCCTCTAACTTGAGAACCAATTATTTTATAGAAAAGTAAGAAAATGATTTGTTATTCATATGTCCCATCAACAAAACACGAAGCAATGGATTAAATCACTGGAGGTGAGATTTAGGTTAGATATAATGAAGAACTTCCTAATATATAAGAAGATAACCACCCCTGTGTCATTTTTAAGTTTTGGAATTGATTACTTGAAAATCAATCAGAAATAGTATCTAGGAAGCCAGAACAGTTAATGTGTTAATGATTTTATAATCTCTATATATTAAACTATGAGCTAATTTATCTGTTTGGAAATTGCTTTCACCACTTTTTTTAGCCTACCTGCCAAATCGTACCATGTATTTCCCATTACTCTTAGATATGTCTTCTTTAAGTCAAATGCTTTAATTTTGCTAAGAAACTATAACTATGGTGAATGAAGATTTATTGTATATTTTCAGAGGTTTTTGGAACCTCAACATTAAAATAATAATATAAATATGTTTAGACAATATGTGTCAGAAGTACAGTGTAATTCCATATGGCTTAGGGAAATTCAATTGCACTTTTTATAAAGTCTGATTGTTCTGTGTATCCCACATTGAAAATCTTTTGTTTAATTTTGTAATCTAAAATATCAAACATTTCAAAAGGCTGTGGATTAACAACTTTTGTATGTATTATTAAGACAAGAATATAGGTATGATATTTTAAGAAATATATTCTATTATTTTTATCTTTAAATTTAAACTTATTTATTTATGTCAAATCTATTACTGCAATAAATGTTGTCTCACTAAGTTGCTTAGAAACTCGATAAGTTGCTGAGGCTAGCACTACAGATGTGTGCCACCACACCCTGCCAAAATAATTTATAAAATGCACGTATGTTTGTGTGTTTAGATACCATTCATTTTGAGGTAGATATTGTCTTCATTATTATGAAGTAATCAGTTTCTGAGAATCCAAGAGAAACACTACCAGATGATATATCCGAATTCTTGTTCCATCAATCTAATGATATTTTTTTTTAATGGCACAAATATCCAAGTTTGGATATTTAAGTGTTGTTGGAGACATTAATAATATAACTCAAGTCAGAAAAATCTCAATAATGATATGGAGATTTCATATTGGTGTGGTAGGAAGTAATTAATAAGTTAGAAATATTTAGATTGTGATAAATGTTATTAAGGAAATGAAAGGATGAGGTAACAAAAATTAATTTTGATGGGAAAAGTTTCTATTAGACACAGTGATTAGCAAAGTCTTTAATGGGAATATGATGTATAAGTGAGTCTTAAGGACTCAGCCATATTTCATCAGGGAAAACAGCACTTGAAACACATATGACAAAACGTGCAAGTTCTAAAAATAATCAAAGGATGTGGAGGCAGGTGGTCCAGTTCAAGCAAAGAAGATTGGGTTCTTGGCTGGGGATATAGCTCAGTTGGTAATGTGCTTGCTTCACATGCACAGGGCCCTGTGTTCAATTACCAGCACCAAAAAAAAAAAAAAAAAAAGAAGATGAATATTGGTGTTTATATTAGGTTGAAGTGTGAGCAGATGAAAACTATAAATCAAGGACAATAATAATCTTAGATAATTCCATATTTTATTCTGTATATGTTTTGGTAAGTTCTATTCCAGAAGAGCATACAAACCTTGCATTTCAAGATTATCATAATAATTTTTTCCCAGGTTTTACCACATGGAATCACTTGTCTGTGGTACGATTTTCTGCCCAGTCACCTGTAATATTGTTAAATGTCTACATCTCTAGGTGCTTATTATGAGTCAAGCTCTGAGATAAACTCAGTATTATTATTTAGTTTCATATTTGTAGGAAAGCACTTATAAAATCAACCAATGTTAGGGTTGAGAAAATTAAGGATCAGAGAGATCAAACCAAACAAATGGTCTGGACTTTTGCCCACTTTCTGCACCTTTCTGTACCAAACTTTGGACACCTGGTCTTCAAGAGTTTCCAGAGTAAAGAGAAATGATTCTGGTATGTATTTCTAAAACTATAGGATATTATTTATTTTCATGCAATAACAGATTATAACCCATGTTTAGCTCAGGAAAGTTATGTTTTTTTTTTAAATAAAATAAGCTATCATCCTCATTTACACTGTTCTATCATCATTTGTCACTTCTAAATTTCATTTATTTTCTATCACCATGAAAATCTAAACTTCAAAACAATCAACATCTCACAGTATGCAATGACATAAATTCACTGACATGGAGTGGTAAAAAATAAATTCATCTTCAATTTTGAATGAATGCTATTTTCTCCAAAATGTCCACAGTCCATCTTGAATTGGCATTCACTAACATTTTGTTTGGATATCTTTTAGTACATTTGTTGATATTTGTGCCTTCTATAATCTCACATACAATTATCTGGGGTCAGTAACTAATGACTTTTGTTTTTATCCGTAGAAACTCCACAGGCACTTAATACAAGGTGAGAAATATACCACTGTGAATAATAGTTCTGACTTTACAAACCACTTACCTAGTTTTAAAAAACATTTCTACAACACACTAGCTGCATTACTTTGCACTGTTACTGTGATTCACTTTCTTCATATGTAAGTTGAATCAAACTGATAGTATTGTTTTGAGGATTAAGTAAATTAATATCTATAAAGAATATATAGTATATATACAATTTTATGCAGCTACTAGGATTGTATTTTACACATTTGTTTAAATTAATATGACTAATAAATTGTATGTTGGATCAAGTTGTACAAAGTACATAGGTACATATCTTATAGAAAATATTATAAGTTTTATGCTAAACAAGCCATGTTCACTTGGCAGAGTAGGAAAATAACTGCCTGAAATTATTGTTATTCCTTGTGATTGTCTATTCAGGGAATCAAAGACAAAGGTAGAAAACAACATAATTGTTTATAAAATTGTATTATTTGAACAGAGGAAAAATATAAATTGCCCAGGGATAAATATAGCAAATTACTTCCATAATACTCATGAAAAAAATCTTTAAAAAACAAACAAACAAAAAAACCTTAAATTAGTAGGATTCTAATCATGCTTATGAATAGGCAGAGTCCCTATGGGAAAGTTATCATTTCTCCCTTCAAATAATGTAACTAGACAATATCAATAAAATTCTAAGAACCTTTTTATTATTGTTGTTGAAATGTTGATCCTAAAATGTGTAGAAACAATTGAAAAGCAAAAATAATCAGTCATGTTCTGAGGAATTACAAGGTGACAAGATTTCCTTACCAGTTTATGTCATTAATGTATAATAATAAGGAAATGTGATGTTGATATGGAAAAATAAGCTGATGTCACACACATGAGAACCCATCAACAGACCTAAATATATATTAGAAAATCACAATATTTACACAAAACGATGTAGGAACAATTGGTTACCACTTAAAACTTATTTCTCTAAACACAAAATCACACTTTAAAACATAAAGAACAATATTTAAAATAAAATTGGAACTATCAAAAAAAGTTTAAAGTAACTACATGACCAAAAAGTTGTGCATTCCTTAAATAATATTAAATTAGTAAAACCCTTTAAAACATTTATATGAAAATATAATATTCTGTTTATCAAAGAAAAAATAAAATGGGAAATCAACCACTCATTGAAAATATATTTGCATGCATATTTACTGACAAATGTTGCTGACCAGAACATATAATTTCTACAAATCAGTATCAAATGCCAACAATTTGATAAAAATTGACAAAAGTTTTTAAAATTGCATTAACAGAATATAATGTACAATGGAAAACAGACATTCATCAGTGTTCAAATTTCACTAAAATGAAGAAAATTCAATTAAATTTACAATGATTCAGACTTCATTTGGGAAAAAAAAACTGAAAAAATATTATCCTATTAAATCAAGGATGTGGAGCAGTCCATTGCTGCAGAGAGTGAGACAACCATCCTTCTCTGAAATTATGTGACCAACTTTACTACATTTACCAATGTCCATGCCATGTGCCTCCATTTCACTCAGAAAACTTGTAGAACATATACCAAGAGTAAATCCAAAATTAAATTCATAATATTGAAGGAAAAGATTAGTGGTGATAATGATTGAGTAAAGCTATGAAGCAAGTATAAATGGGCCTCAGGTACACGCAGTTATATATAGAAGAAATTAATTAGTAAGAAGATGATATAAATGTTTACATAAATATTGATATAGACATCTTATAACTGGGTTCATATATATGTATATATATATATATATATATATATATATATAGAGAGAGAGAGAGAGAGAGAGAGAGAGAGAGAAATGGAAGATAAAATATTAATTGCTAAATGATTATCTTAGATGATGAAAAATAAGTGATTGTTATATTGTTTTCTTACATGTAACAATTATAACTTTACAATATCTTGTCATTGTTGTAAAAATATTTTCTATAAAGTATTCTATGTAGTGGAACTGAGAGCACAGAGAAAAGGATCAAGTGAGCCAACAAGGCCTAGGTCATCTAGAAGGACACTTTACCTCATGTAGTCTTTTTCTCTCAGTTGTACAGAGTGATGTGGAAATGACCATCTAATACATAATACATTTTTATAAAGGATACATATTACACACACACACACACACACACACACACACATATACTCATGTATATGGATATCAAAAGTAAGACTATTTGATGAGTTTTATTTTCCAGAAACTTTACACATATTATTCCTTTAAATCTTTGCAATTGCTTTTTCGACAAATAGCATTACTCTTGTTTTGCATTTAAGAACATTGCCCTTTGCTTTTCATGAATAATAAATTAATGAGATATTGTTTCTGATTTGTTCTAGACAATGAAACCTGAAATAAATATAGTCTTCTATTACTTGGATAATAAAAATTGAAAACAAGAAAATATAACTTAACTATTAGCCCCATAATGTCATAGAAAATAAACTAGACTAACTGAAATAGATACATTATCAAGACCAACAGCTTACTCATCAAATCTTGCTCTCCTCCCTGTGTCCACCAGTTCAAAAATAACTTGTCATAAATTCAGCCCTATGCCAAAAATTTGCCAATCTTAAAGCATCCTGTCAATTTCCCTGGCTTATCAGTTTATAGCTTACTTCAGTGTATTAAATAACTGCCTCCATTGATCAACAGATTAGTGCTTTTTAGGAGGAGTTGACAGCTGACAATCTAGAATGACTATTCTGGATTTTGTTTATATACACTTAAAAATAGGTAATTTCACACATTCTTTGTGTTTTCAGTTCCCTCTCCTTTTGAGATATTTGCAGAATATTTTTTTGAGTTTTTGAAACAATGATTTTATTAAATAAACATTGTGAGTTCTAGACAAAGGTTAGTTTTCTAGTCTTTGTGCATAAGAAAGTTAATTTGTGACAATAATTACACCTCTAGCTATTTTCTTCATACTTTGGTTGTATTTGCAAGAATAGGCAAGCTAAAAATATTATCCTTAATGTTAGAATGTGGAGGTATTGGTGGAGAATGGAAAATAATGCTAAAAGCATGTTTTGTTTTCAGGAGACATATTTTGTAGATTTCCTGCTGGAAAAAAATACTATTTGAAAGACCCGAATTTAATCAATTTGGATTCATCTTATTTGATTTCTTGTTATTTATGATGTGTCGTAAATTTTTGTTTCATTCCTTTTGTTATACCATTTAATTAATACCAAATTTCTGGCCAATTGGACGGAATGCCACAATTGAGGCAAGTTAAGTTTCAGGTACCTAAGGAAGAATGCCATGTATTTTTCAGATTTTATTATTTCGTAGTGACCAGGTTTATTGCAGTGTTGAACATAAGTCTTGAGGGTTATTTGAAAGGCTGTAGGAGTTGGGAGTGAGCACGCTGTACATGGCTGATCTGGGGATTCCTTCTCTATCACTGACTAACAAAAAGGGATTCGATTTCCAGGAAGCTCACTTCTGTCATCTCAACCTTGATATTACTGTATTGATATCTCCATACTAATATTATCAGTATGGGTAGAGGCTTTATTTTCTTTGATTATTAGATTATAAATCTTCCTCAGTAATGATTTCTTATCAAAACTTGCATTTCGAAAATATTCTGCAGGTCCACCAATGTTATAATTCCTTTATGCCCACTAAGCTCGAGGTCCTTCACCTACATCCCTTTAAGCCCATGAGTATTTCAAATGATGTATCCTTTCATACACTTACCTTTCCCTCAACCGCTCAAGCTTATGTTTCTTCATTTAAACTTTATTTCCCTTAAAATGGAAAACTATAGTCAGTTTCTTTTTGCTCCCAAATGCCATTACAAATTATGTATCTCTTTTACATTTTAATACTTCCTGTGACTCCAAAAAAGAGTAAATTTTGAAATTGTGCTCCCTCACTAAATTATTTTCACAACTACTTGTCATCTTAAAAGTAGACACATATCTTTCATAAGCGTAAGAGAGTGTTTTCCCTGTATTAATTGAATATTTGACACATTTATTTCGAGACGTGAAATCAAGAACGATGTCTTGACATTTTGTGTGAGGGTTAACTGTGTGAGGTTAGGCATAAAGAAATTCATCATATGTGAGACATGATATAAATTCCATGTTTGCAAACAATCTTTATAAAAATCTATCTTTTGAAAACAAACCAGGCAAATTGAGTTAATTGTAGTATTGCACAATTCTCAGATTAGAAGTTCCTGACTGCAGAGCATGGTCTATGTTGCTTGCCTGTGAAGCGACTGTAGAATGCCACAGGTTGATTTCTATAAGCAGAAAGAAATTGGATTGATTTACAAGGGCAGATTAATACATGGATGGTCTTAATGAAATTTTCCTCTGAATTTCAGCAAGCAATAAAACATTATTGTTCTTTGACCAAACTTTGTAAAACAGGAAGGTTTTTCATGAATGGAAATATAGAGGACCCATTATTTTGAACAGAACTTATCATAGGAGAAAACCTGTAAGGAAAGGAAAGCAGAACACATCTATTTTCACAAAGATTAAAAATAATGAGTGGATACTATGAATGGGAAAGTGGCTTAGATCACCTTGTGAAGTACTCCATAGAGGTTTTTTTTTTTTTCTATTTAATTGCATCAGGGGATTTTTATCAGAGATGTGTTTTAAGCAGATCAATCAGTAAGTGGATCTTTAAAGGATGAAACAAAATAGAAAAAAACAACAAGTGTTGGCAAGCCAATTATCAAGCATTTACAAGAGTCAAAGTGAAAGGTATAGAATAGCTGATTTGGAATAGGGACATAGAAGAGAAGGACAGAAAGAAAAGCCAAATAATCCCACAACTGATTGGAAAATAGGGTTAGAAGAGAGAGGTATAAAGTGTGGTTTTACTTTTAGTTGAAGAATAGTCAGTCTTTCAACCAAATTTTTCATGTTTTATGACATCTATTCAATTACGCTAGTGTTCAGACAGTATGCTTATGTAGTTAAAAATATTCATATGCTGAAATATAGTTTGAGATTAGCCCAATCTAAATCTGGGATCTTGATAACCAAATCATGTACAAGATAATGTCTAGTCAAGCAAAATCCAGACAGCCCAGATAAAAAACAAATATCTTCATTCATACTTGGTACTGTTTTATGCTTTATTTTCTCTTTTTCCAAATGGGGCTTTATTTCCCTTTTTTATTTTACATGGTGTGCTCTAGGACAACAAAAAGAGACTGATTAATTTTGAACATGAGCAGTTTTCCTTGGTCATTGCTTTAAAAATAGGCTTGAATTTAGTTAGCTTCTACTGTCTCTGGGTAGCACCTCTACCTAACCTTACCTTGAGATTCCAATAACAAAACCAAACTTTAGTCTGATTGCCTCATTCAATTCTTCTCACTCTCTCAATTTAGTCTGCACTTCCATGAATCTCTACAAAACAGAATAGAGCACTGAACATAAAAGGGGGTAGTCAGACCTAACCTAGTAAAACACTTGGACAAAAAAAAAATTAAAAAAAAAATAACCATGGGACAGGGGATATGGTTCAGTGGTGGAGCGTTCACTAACATGCTCAGGACCCCGAGTTCTTTCCCTGGCACTGCAAAAAGGAAATAAAGGCAATATTTAATGCCCTGAGTAATAGACTCTATTATGAGTTGTTGTGACCTCCTGAAAAATATGTTGAACTTACCTGCAAATGTGATCTTAAAGGGACGTAGGGTGTTTGAGGAAGTAAGATGAAATCAGTCTAGTTCAGCGCAGGCTATAATCCAGTCATTACCATCCTGGTAATGAGAGGGAAGATTGGGCAAGCTAACGAATGTCAGAGTTTGTTGGCAGTCTGCAGGCTAGAAGAGGTATGAAAACTTCCTCCCCTTCATCTTTTAGGGTACAACTTGATTTTAACTTTTAGCATCCCAAATGGTGAAAAGATAAATGATGATTTAAACCACTCAGTTTGTAGTACTGTTATAAAATCCATAGAAAATTACAATAACCATATGATATTTGTATTATTTTCAAACTTTCAAAATATTGATGGCATATTTTTTCTTAAGTAGTTTGTATGAACACTGTAAGAAGACATTTGTGGTTCTTTTGATATGCCTCATCTCATCACAATGCCTCATTTAGTGCAGCAGTGTATATTAATTTAACTTTAAATTGTCAGACTGTTGTATGTTTTCAAAACTGGATATTGTACTGAACTTCTGCCAGGGTCAAGAGACAATATACATTAAATATGGAACACATTTATGACTGTGATCATGAACATACATTTTGGAAGCAAAAAAAGTGGCTATGCAGCAGCTCAGACTTTGCAATATACTAAATATACTATAGAAAAGTAATAGAGATTTCAAACCTGAAAATGGAAAAAGAAAAAGAAATAGAGATAGATAAATACGTAAGGTGATTATTTTTTTAAAAATGAGATCATATTTTTTTCTTTTTTGATGGAAGTATAAGTAAGATTTGAGGGAATTGATACTGTGATAATGTCATATTAGAAATACTCTAAAAAATAAAAAAATGTTGTTGAAGACAAACTTGCTACATAATATAATCAACAAACAGCAAATAACTGCTTTATTTGGAATTCAATAAAAAAGTTTAATTTTATGATTATCATTATATTTGCTGGAGCTTATAAAATGAATTTTTAGACTCAAATATTTGAGGCCATTAAGTCAATAAATTAGTGTACTAATAATAACAATGAAAAAAAAGGTTGAAGTCCACTCTTTGCTTTGATGAGTCCCTCAGTGAAATACATTTTTAAGCATGAGGTTGGTATTTTAATCACAGTCCTGAAAAACTGTCAAAGACAAAAGTGTTTCTAAAATTGAGCATATGAAATTGCTAATTTGACTTATAACTTCTCTAAACATGCAAATCCCTCTTATGCATTCATGACACCTCTGTAGACTCATTATCCAGAAATAATATGGCATCATTTAAGCTAAGCATTATATCTGTAAATTCATGCCCTTCTAAAATAAGTATACATTAAATATATTCATATAACTACTATCACTCAATGAATATTTATTGTTTGTTGGTTTTAGTCTTATATTCTTAAGTGTTTTGAATATAAAAGAGAACAAACAGAAAAATGCCTGTCAATATACCATAAACAACAGACAGGAAAAAAAAACAGAGAGAATAAGTAAATATACTTCTAGAATATTTCAGAAAGCTCCAAATTGCATAGGAAAATATAGAGCAGAGTACCTGTAATAATGTTTTTTAATGTCTGGGGTGACATTGAGTTTCAAACAAAAATTGCAAAAAAAATATTCATTTAGAAAATTAGGGTTAAATGATGTCTTTCTGAAGTGCATGACAAGCTGTACATTTGGTACAAGAAATTATGCTTGTTTCTTAAAAATCCTAAAAGATTGAGACATATGTGAGGCTATGTGGGAAATGTGCTAGTCTACCAACTGTGGATGTGAACAAGTAATTTGGGGAAGGCATCAACTCTCTGGGGATCCTGTGTAGAAGGTGGAATTAAAACATTAGACATAGTTTTTATTAGAAACATAGAAAATATATTACTTTACAAGTGATCACATTCCCTTTGAGGTGTTTGAATACAGAATTTAATTAAAAAGAAACACAATTAGGTGATCAATAGCCTCTGCCACTGAAGTTATTACCATGCAGAAAACTTGGACATTCCCTTTGGAGGAAATTTTCTCACTACACAGCCAAGGTTTAGCCATTTTTCCCATCAAACTTCAATATCTGGACAAATTAAGTAATAAAGATAAAGGGGAATTGTAGCTCTGAATCGGCTTAATAGTCAAGCCAAAACAACACATTAAAATCAAGTTTCAGGGAAAAAATGCATAAAGATCTTCCACTGTAATTATCATTTTTATTAAAAAGCATTTTAGAATTCTTAATCCCTAAGGCCATTAAGTTACTAACAAATTAAGGACTAAGTCAAGCATTTTGTCCTATCAAGTATACAGTACAATAGAGTATGGATTTTACTATTTATATAAACTCTGCAGTCTGAAAAACACATATTTTATAGAATACCTAAGAGACAAAGTCATTAATACCTGATAATAAATTAATCACTGCATGTGTGTCCAAATAATTTGGCTAATAAACAACTTCCAAAAAGGCTCAGTTGGTTAATATTGTTCCCTTTCCCCCTCTGTTTCTTCAAAGGTTGCACACATTAACTCCTTGTATTAAGTAACCCCTTACTGAATGAAGTAATGGTCACAAGGTGGGCATCAGCAATCAGGGCAATTGTACTTGGACTAAAGGACCTTGTCTCAGGCACCAAATCTGTTGTCAAATCATGTATTTTTATGAAACGTGAGGTCCATGTTAGATTTTTGACCATCTAATGGGCATTTAATCCCATAGCCAAATAAATGACCTATAATTTCAGAATACATCGAATATTTTCTATTGGTTTGTTTAGTTTTTCTAAGTGACCATAATATTGGTTTAATTAAATTATTTAAAACAACACCATAAGCATTTTATAGTCTATAAAGGTCTTCTGATTCCCTTTTATCCTTAAAATTTGATCAGACATCATAAAATTTGGAGAGTGTTGAGTGTCATCTATTAGGATGACTGCTTTGCTCATAGTTGTTACAGAATTCAATAAGGTATGAAAACATTTGTAAATATCAATAAAATATTAGTTTATCTATTTAGTTAGAATCTTCTAAACAAAACTTACTATGTAATTTAAATTTTTCAAAATTGATTCTTCTTTCAGGTAACTATATTCTTTTGCTTCACTAAAGTATACTCTATAGCAAAGGACAGTAGCTTTTCAAAATTGTTTGTCTCACATTTAAAATTAGTGTTGCCACATAGACATTTCCTAGCTCTGTGTGTTCATGAAGAGTTTATACATCTGTCTAATTTTATTGCTGACCATAAGGCACTGAGGTAATTACCTCAATTTAATCTTGTGTATCTGAGAAGGCAAAGTTACATAGAAAGTATGGGAAATCAACTCAGCAGAAAAGTAGTGTAGATGATGTAAATTTATACATTGAGAAAGTGAATGCAAAATCGTTAAGATATATGAAAACTTAGGTTACCAATATGATTTTGAAAATTCAGTCTTTAAAAAAACCAGTTCATCTCAGTAAGGCATAAGATCTATAGAAACAAGAATATTTTGAAAATAATATCTAAATTTCAATTTTAGTGTATACAGGTAAAAATTGCAACAGACTGATAAAAAAAATACTCCAGGAACAATCCTGTTATGCATTTTTGCCTCTACCAAAATAAAAATGTTCATTATAACAAAAAAAGTCACAATGTAATATATTATGACTGTCAGTAGATTTCCATTTTATTCTTGCCTTAATTAATAATCATATTAATGAGATATCATACTTTGCTCAGACTTCGAGCAATTTAAATATTTTCCAGATAATGTATCATGAAATATATTGCAATATTAGAGCTTCACAGATTATATAAAACACAATTTTCCCAGGTATTTCATGATTAGAACTTTGTTCTAATGAGTATTTTTCATTTTTATTATCTTCTTATGAGAGGAAATAAAAAATAGTGATGCCATTTAAAATTCTATGAAAGCAGCAGTGCAATCAGATGATTAAATTGGGTACTGATATCAAACAGAAATATATTGAAAACTGCCGTCATCCCTTATTGGCTGTGCTACTTTGAACTTCAGATTCTTTATCTCCGAAATGTATGATGGTAATAACATCTAATTCATAAGGATGTTTCGAAGATTTAATGAAATAATGAAAGCAAAGTTCTCATCTCGGTAAGTGGCTCACAGGACTAAATAATTCTGAATGAATAATATTATGTTCATTTTATTATTGATTATAAGAAGCATTTAAATGTTATCTTCCAAATTACTCCTTTAATTTTCCTGGTGGAAACCAATTTGCTTCATAAGAATATGTACTTACTAATTGGAAGACAGTATTCCCTTTTTGACTATGCAGGGTCACCTAATCATCACCAAGAAGTGACGATAAAAGTCTGAAAGGTCTTCACTGCCTCTGTCACTGAGGTCTGACTTTGAGCCAAGGGGGAATGTGATGCTGTTTTACATGGAGAAACGCTTTCTTTCCCTCTCCCTGAGGGTAAGAGAAGAGACTGTGGATACTGTAATGGAGAACTGTAAATAAAATGATGCTCAAGTTCCACTGAAGTTCCAGAGCCTTCATTTGTCACTGACCTTTACCTTCAGCCACTTCATGTGACAAATTTTTCACCCCCCCAAATCAGTTCCAATCTTGCTTTCACTCTCTTGCTCACGCTCTTTCAATGCTTCATATAAATCCTTGCACCTGATGTTTCAGTCACACAGCCTTTTTGTCAAGAATTCTTCTCTTTGTGTATTCATGCCAGAGCCTCATGTGTTTATGACTATTTTCCTTTCTTCAATCTCTGACCAAGAAGAGAACAAGTCCTGATGAATGTCAAGTAACTAGGAGATATGAATACCAAGTTGGTATGAGTGACATGAGAGAGGTGAAATATTGAACATAAATGGATCATGTCAGCAAAGAATTGTGACTGGAATGTATAACAGTTTATAGTCGTTTTCCTTTTAAGTAATCAGAAATGTGAAAAATACTGATTCACTGATTATACATTTAAAGCAGAACAATAAACAAGTACAAACCAGATGAAATTTTCACTTTAGTAGCATGGTCTGAATAACTAAAATGTAATCTGTGAAATAAAATATGCATTATTTACTTTAAATTCTGTATCAATATTTAAATATCGATTTTATGATTAATAAGGTATGTAAGTCCCATAATTAAATAAGACATCACCAATACAATCCAATGGAATGTTTACTTATGTACATAAAATGCCCTTATTATCCTAGAAAAATAGCTTAGATTTCTACTATATTATGTATAAAACTAGAAAAACTAAATTCTCCTGCAAAATGCATTATAAATATATTTATTCTAAGTACATATTTATTTACATATCTGTTACTAATTAAGTTTATATTTTCTTCATTTGTTTAACAATGATCAGGCATAATTGGCTGGTATATATGGTATTTTTAATGCTGTTTGTGATTACCTCACTTTACAGGATTTTATCCTATTTTTGGAAAATCCCCTACATAAATTATGTTTCATCTTCTAATGAGAGAACAAGGGAGAGAAAAATATTAAAGTTTAGTACTTTTAAGTAATCAGCAATAAGAATTCTGGCTGCATTGGTCATTAGCCTTTTTTGAAAAAAAAAAATTATTGGTTTCTATTAGACTGAAAATACTGAGGTATCTACCCTATAAGTGATACTTGAATTTAAAAAGAAAAAAAAAAAATCTCCAACTCCTTCTTCTTCAACCTCAGGGGAATGCCAGTGGGGATTTTGCCCAGTACATATGGACAAGAGCCAGAAGGAGGACCCTAAGGAGCCTGAAGCTCATCACAAGATATGGTGATTAAGGGATCATACATTTACTCTGCTCCAAAAATACCTTGAACTCATTTTCTATACCTCTAAACAGAAGGTGGGGACTGTAAAAGATTAAAATAACCCGTAAATTAAGTTGGAAATAATTAATATCTGCATTAGTCATTAGAAATTTATCCTGGTAGGAAAAGGACTTGGCCAGGTGAAGTCCATACCAATGATTGTGTTAAATCTGTATACTGCTTTATGATATGTGGATAATTATCTTTCCATTTATTTGTATCTTCTTCAATTTAATTCCCTATAAAAATTTTAATGGCATTATTTAAAGAAATATATCTTAAAATTTGTGTGGAACCACAAAAAAGCTTTGAATAGGCAAAACATCAATGAAAAAAAAAAGAAAGAAAAATATGGAGGAGTCACATTCATGGTTTTAAAATTGTATTGCAGGTGCTGGGGTTTGGCTCAGTGGTAGAGCACTCATCTATCAAGTGCAGACCACGTAAAAATAAATAAATAAAATAAAGGTATCGTACCCAACTATAACTAAAAACAGTAAATATCTATAAATAAATAAATAAATAAATAAAATTGCATTACAAAAAGTATTAATTAAAATCATTATGGTACTGTAATAAAAATTAGAAACACAAATCAATGGAATCAAGAAATGAATAAAAACACATATAGTCACAAAAAATATGTAGTTAACTAATATCAACAGGGATACAAAAAAGCCTATAATGGGGAGAATCTCATCAATAATTGGTACTATGAAAACAAAATTTCATCAAGAAAAGGAATGAAATTGGATCTTCATTGTGAACCATAAACAACCAAAAATTTTAAAATGGATAAAAGACATAATTATAAAAACTGAAACAATAAAAATCTTAGATAAGAACACAGGAGAAAATTTCCATGGCATTGATACCAGTGATAATTTTTTTTTATATCATATGAAAAGTCCAGGCTACAAAATCAGAAATGAAAGGGACATCATAAAACTAAAAAAATTCATCACATCAAAGGATAAAAATCAACAAAATGAAAAGCCAGCCTATAGATGGGGAAAAAAATAATTGCAAACCAGTTATCCCGTAAGGTTGATATCCAAAGTTGATAAATATCTTACAATTGAAATGGAAAAAAATAACTCAATTAAAAATGGGAAAAGGATCTAAGAAGCCATTTCTTCAAAGAAGATATAAAATTGTTCAACAAGTACATAAAAAGATGTGCTGTATCATTAATTACAAGGAAAATGCAAAATGAAACCACTGTGATCTATCACTTACTACTACTACCCACGAGGATGTCTGTGAAGAAAAGGGATCGCAAATCTTGTTGGGTATGTGGAAAAGGGAACCCTATACAGCTCCCAGAAACTAACATTGTGGAAGATAATATGCAAGATTCTCAAACACTGAGGACCCAGTAAACCCTCTTCTGAATGTGCATGTTCACATAAACAAAAAGAACAAGAATAGAGGTAGCTACATTCCCAGTGATATTGCAGTATTATATCAGTAGCCAAGATATGAAAACAACCTAGGTGACCATGGAAGACAAGTAGATAAAGGAAATGTTATATATATCTGACCCACATGCACAAACACACACAGGAATATTCTTTGGCCCTGAAAAATAAGGTGATCCAGTCATTTGATTCAATATGAATGGACATGGAAGACATATGTTATATGATAAAAAATCAGACACAGAAAGACAAATGTTGTATAATCTCACTTATATGTAGAATATTTCTTTAAAAACTCCCAGTACATAGGATTAAAACAGTGATCACAGGGAGAGGCAGGAAGAGGAAAGGGAATTTTGGAAATATACCAAAAGGACTCAAAATAGTTTAGATGTAAAATGAACAACTTTAGAGATCTAACAATTTAAGGGTTAAATTTAGTTAATAATACTGTGTTGTATTTGTGATTCTTTTATAAGTAAATTTTAGCTACACTTTTCACAAAAAATATTAAAGACATGAGATTATAGACACATTAATCTGCTTGACTATAGTAACCAATTATTATCTATGGGTAACCCATAACATGTTATAGACCTCAAATATACAAATGGAAATTTAAGGAAACAAGAGACCAAGTGAAAGGAACAAGAGAGTCGGCACAATTGGTTTGTCAAATTCTTCTTTATCATTTTGTTATTTAAAGACTCCTGTTATTCCACATCTTTACTCCTTCCCCTTCCCCTTAAAAAACACACTTAGTTTATGCTACTCTTTGCCAGGTTGATTTGGATATTTTGTTATTCTAGTTAGTTTAAAAGTCATTCTTCAATGATCAAACACTATGTAGACGGTATGTATACAAAAGTACTGAAGTAGACATTGTCCATTCTTAAGAGTGAAGAATGATTTATAAGTTTTCTTGTGTCCTCAACAGGAATTAGAAAAGAAAAAAAGAGTCATATATAGAATTTTGATATTCTATTAATTATTTTAAATAATTCAATTCACTATTAGAAGATGTAGGGGCCTATATAAGATCTTCTGTTTCAGAGCAGCTCTAGTAGAATATTTTTGTATGGATGGATGTGTTAGATAATCCAGGGTGTCAAGTACAATAGTCACCAGTCATATTAAATATTAAGCTGTTCTGGCTCATGAAACATGGTTTGAGGGACTAAACACATGAGTCTTGAATTTAATTAGTCAAATAAATTTATTATAATGGGAATTGAACCCAGGGGTGCTTTACCACTGAGCTATATCCCCAGCACTCTCTATGTTTTACTTTAAGACAGGGTCTCACTAAGTTGCTGAGGCTAACCTCAAACGTGTGATCCTCTTACCTCAGCCTCCTGAGTTGCTGGAAAAAATAGGCATGCTCACTATGCCTGGAAAATTTTATTTAACTTAAATAAATTTTAAGTTAACTTTAATAATCATAGATAACTTTGGGCTAGTAGATATAGACATTCATTGAGTGGAAAACTATATATATTATTTTAAAATACATAAAACAGGTATAAAATATAATTTATATTATAAAAAATATCAGCAGTAGTCACTGAGCAAATGGTGTGTATAAAAATGTATTGAAATAGACATAATCCATTCTTGAAATTTTAAAGAAAGGGGCAGGAGAGAGAGAGAAAAAAGTAATGGAGGAGATTCCATCAAAATAAAAGAAAGATTGGGGAATAGAAGAAGGGGATTAAGGGAGAGGGAAGATTGACAGGATAAAGGAAAAATAATGCAATGAATCTGACTTAAATTTCTAATGTGTATTTATGAATATACTACAGTAAATTGAATATACTACAGTAAATCTTGTCATTATGTATACACATATGACACTATTTTTTAAAAATGTAAATAAATAAATCAGTAGAGCAGAGAAAAGGGACCAGGAGGAGGAAGGAAGGAGAAGACAAGAGTAAGTACTGGGGACTTAATTAGAGCAAATTCTACTCCATGCACCCTCATGTTATGTATAACTATTATGAAACAATTAAATACGTAAAAAAAAAATTTAAAAATGTATTGTCCTTAAATCAATTTTTCTTTGTGGATCAAGGGAGCAAATAGATAAAAAGATATATTTGTTTATCATATTATATTTTATTGTAATACCATCATTTTTATTATTTGTATATAGTATATATAATGTAGAAAAATGCAATATAAAACTTCAGACTTACAAAAAGATTGCAAATGTTAGAAAAAATTTTGTATACTTCTAACTCTAATATTAGTATTTTTGATATGATAATATTAAACTATTGTTTTTATCCAAGTTTCATAAGGTTTATCTACTCATGTTCTTTAATTTTTATTCCAGAAACAAAGCAAACTTCATGATTTAATTTCTCCATAATGTCCTCTAATTGGTCAGCTCTCAGTGATTCTTACTGGTTCATGATCTTGACACTTTTGAACAATAGTGTAGGTTTTGTTTTTGTTTGGTATAATATCCCTCATAATGGAATTATCTAATGTTATATCAAAGTTAGATTCAATTTATTTTTGTCAAGAATATAATGGGAGTAATATTCTTAAAATATTACAGCAGAAATTATGTGATTTTGATTTTTCTTATTGGTAATCTTCACCTTGTTCAGTTCATTAAAGGACATGGCAAGATTTCTTCATGGTGAAGGTATTAAAGTTTTCTTTTGTAATTAAATAAAAATTGGGAGTAGATAATTTGAAAATATGCTAATATTTTATCTTTTTTCATAGTTTTGCTAAATAATTTTATCACTCATTTATTTTCATCAGAATAAATTCATATATATTTATTTCATAGTATGTATTATAGCTTAGTACTTGTATTATTTATTTCATGACTCAAATAATTGTATACTTGGCCTTTGGAAATTTATTCTCATTCTCCACTTAATTTTTTTTCTTGACTTCTTAAATATATTTTCAAACATATACATATACATATACATAAATGCATGTATGCCTACTTAATACCTTAATATTTATATAATCATATTTCATTCTATATGAAACTGGAAATTCTACTACTATCCTTCAAATATGTTTGTCTTTAATGCAATATTTATCTAAATGGTATATTAGTATCCTTTCAAAAGTACTCACAATTGCTTGCTCCTATATTTTAGCACTTTAAATTTAGTGTATCACGAAATCATATGACATGTATAAGAAATATATGATAATGCAGTTTACTTTTATTCTTAACAACTACACAGTGTCCTGGCCTTCATAAAATACACTTGGAATAGCTATATGATCCTGGGGGCAGGGCAGCAAGAGGGAGGGAGGCAGAGAAACTGTGTAAATAAAAACTTCTGAAATACAGCTGAGGAAAAAATGGCTAAACAAGAGCCTTTTCACGAAATAATCTGTCCTCCTTAATTCCCAAGTCTACAATCCTACTATCAATTGGGAGATCTATAGAAACATTTAATGGTTCCATTAGAATGAACCAAAAGTACAGAGTTCCCAATGAGATAAAAAGTTACTGCTTTTATTGAAATCTTAGCAAGGGAAATACACATTATTTTATTTCACTTAATTTTCTCTTACTTAGTAACACCCATAGAACTGAATTTATACTCAATGAAACTTGTGTAATGAGGATTTCTCAAAACCTAACAACAGGAACCATTCTAATTGGATTAATTTGGTATTTATTTGCTCCCTTAGTGAAATAAAAGGGAACTTCACCTTTATTTATTGAAGCCAATATACACTAAAAGTTACAAACTTCAGTTTGAGTGGAATGTTAAGGGGTTATGGCACAAACATGAATTTCAAGAATTTGAGATGGAGGACTTAATTGCAGCAACATCCCTTCTAAAGATAGCAGCAAAATTAATGAAAAGTTTCTTCCATTGATATAAAAAGAGTAAGAATACATAGAAAAAAAAAGATGCTGTTAAATTATTACCTAAGAGTGTTCATGTTTATATATCACATATTTATATATATTTATAATTTATAATTTAGATATTTTGATGATTTACCACTGGAAACCTTAGAGTAGTGTTTTTTTGTTGTTGTTGTTTGTTTGTTTTTTTGGTACTAAGAATTGAACTCAGAAGCAATCAACCACTGAGCCACATTCCCAGCCCTATTTTATATTTTAAGGGAAGGTCTCACTGAGTTTCTTTGTACCTTGCCATTGCTGAGATGGCATTGAACTCCTGATCCTCCTGCTCCAGCCCTCTGAGCCACTGGGATTACACACATGCACCAGGTAGTTTTTTTTGTTTTTTTTTGTTTTTTTTTATGTGCTATTTTAAGTTTAGAGACAAAAAGCTCAAGTAATTGATTAATAATATATTTTTTTTTCTTTTTTATGACCATCTGCTATCAAGACTATATTATATGGTGTAGGCATAATAATGATTAACTCAGTTTTCCTTATTTTTAAAAAAAATAATTTATTAAAAAGGAAAGAGATGAACAATTAAAAAATATTATACATGTGTATATTCTCATAGAAGGAAAATTGAGCTGAGCATTATTAAGTTTTAAAAGATGGGACAATTAAAATTGCTGCAATGAAAGTCATGACTCCAAATGTGTAAGGAAGGGGATCATTTTGTCAGTTTCAGAAAATAGGTTCTAGGTTAAAATTTAGTCATATTTGCCTTTATCTGAACTACTATATGAACTAAACAAGGAAGAAGATATGTAAAATGTAATACAGTTTATTTTTTACTATTAGAAAACTTTAGAAAATTATATACATGTCTTAGTTTAAAATTATATGACCAGACAGAGTGTATTTCAATCATCATTTAGATATCCAAGAAAAGATAAAAATAGTTCTAATAACACCAAAACCTAGGAAAGATAGTCAACCTGAGGCTCGCTCTCAATGTTCCTCAGTGAAATTTCAGTCTAATATCTGATAAGAGAGTCAAACAGTAAGGTATTTAGGAAAAGTGCTATTTTCATTACAATTTAGTAAAATACCAAAACTTTTAAATTAGGATATTGAGCCAGGAACTTTCCATTTAATAGGTGTGCTTACTATGAATTTGAGTATTTAACTCTCATCAAATTAAACAATAGTGAGGCAAGCATGATCCTTATAAAATCTCTACTGAAAAATTTTTTTCCTCACTTGAGTATAAATAAACTCAAAGAAAATACTGTGGTTACAAATGAAACAGAATACAAAAATATTTTTGTTTCTACAAATTGTTCACAATAGCAGCTAACAACTAGATGACAATTTTAGAAGATGGTTTAATATCTTTAGTAATATATAGGACATTTTGGCTTTTGTGAACTAAACCTATCTATTTATGGAGAAGGAAAACTGAAAGTGGTAAACAGAAGTCACATAACAGTGAAGTAAAAAACCAAGTAGCAAAATTACAAACCATAATGAAAGTGGTAGAATCAATACTGATGTAGGCAATTTAAATTAGAAGAATGAAGGAAAGGTCCCTCAGGGTGCAAATAGAAAATGTTTCTGGAATAATGGTGAGATGATATAGGTAGAAGATAGCAAAGAGCTATTGCACACATGAGAAAATTGAACTCATAATCCTGATGTTGTAAAACAAAATAAATACTTTCAAGATGAAGACGAACCCTTCTTTCTTAAGATGCATTTTATTACTGTATATTTCAGGAAAAATCAAATAAGAAGTTTATCAGGCCAAGAAATATATCAAATATATATTTTAAAATAAAAATTATCTTAAAATTGCAAATTAATAAGGGTTTCATCAAATAAGCAAATAACAGGTTTCTGATTTACATTATCAAACCTCTTTCTCTATAATATTTATGTAAGAAAGAGAAAAAAACATATTCAGAACTCTTAATAAAATTTTGTGAGATAAATTTAATATCCAGGTAAATTCTCTTTCATAAATGAATACCACAAAACTATTTTCATAAATGAAATAACATAAAAACTAAAATTCACACATGGTATTTGAAAATAAGTAGAGAATATAACAAAGGTCAATGAGTTATACATTGTGAGAATGGGAAAGCTATGGTAAAAAGGGACTAAAATGGGTCATTAAGACCAATAAACATGGATTGTGGCCAAACAGAATCTGTAAAATTGGATGTAAAATTAACTTAAATGATAAAATAGAATAAAACACAAGTAATCTGAAAATCATCAATAATAATGTGATTGTCAACCTTCAATTATTAATCAGAAATGTGAGGAAAGCCAGGTATAAAAAAGTAAAGGTGAATTTACAAATAAATTGCTCAAAACTATCATGATTTTTTTTTCTTTAAAAAATGTAATAGGAATTCTTGTGCTCAGTGGGGCAACTTAAATAAGCAGCCATACCAACCAACAGACACTGGCTATAAGAACATAGATTATTGCTCTGTGTATTCTAGCTTGGATTAGTATAATGTTTAAAGAGATCACAGTTATGTGACAGGAGCCCTGTTGATGGCTTTTTGATCTCGAAAGCTTTAGAGCTGAAAGGATTTGGAAGTGGTTGTCAGCAGTGGAAGGGAAAAAACTGCCATCTTATTTGATATCCCTTTGATATTTGACCTCTTTTTAGTTTTGTGGATGCAGAATTATTTTACATTAATATACAGTGGACAATGCCATAGTCTCTAATGCAAATATTTTTAAAAGTTGAATATTGAATAGTACTTTTAGTCCCAAAGTATCAAAAACTGAATATTATTAAAAATAGACTTTGTCTTGTATGCTTTGTCCATTTCATCATCCTGGAAACAGGAAGCTTTCTTCACAATTATACATGAAGTGATTGAAGGTTCATTTTTTCTACAAAGTAAATTGTGTAATATAAACAAAACTGCAACAATGTAGTAGTATAATGTCAGTGGCTAAGCAAATTGTCTCTCTTAGTTTTACTTCTTTAAAATTAGTGATAATAAGTGAATATACAATTAAAAGACAAAATAAAATAATAATTTATTTTGATCAATGTGCATGAATTATTACTAAAGTGATCATTTCTTTGGATAGATTAATTAACAAATAAATAATAAATGACTTGAATAAAAGGATTTTTTCCCAAGAAAGAACAGTTTTCTTCAAGATATAATCAAAGCTATTTTGGGATATTTAAATTCAGTAATATTTACCAGACTTAACTAAGTATTAAGATTGCAAATTTTAAATGGTAGAAAAATAGAATTCATATCCCTGTCCTCAACAAATTTGAGGAAAGATGAGAGCATTCTAGGCAGTACAACAAGAAAGAGACAGATATTTGGTCAGAGGTGTCATTTACATGAATGTTAAATTTTAAATTTCTTCTAACATCTTCTCAAAACCAAATGTACAACAGTATGCTAATTTACTTTTCATTTCTGATTTATGCATTCCATCCACATAAATGTTCTCAACCAGTGATGAAGTCAATATTTTTACTTTCTTCCTTTTTCAATACATTTTAAATTAATGGTATAAATTAAAATACTTAAATTATACCGTGTGTATACAAAATTGTGTGTGTGTGTGTGTGTGTACTAGGAAACATAATAAAATGAACAGTCATGAAAAAAACACTCAGTAAAAGAATTACACTATCAAAACTTTTTTTTTCAATTGCATGTGGTACTTCATTTAATCCTTTTGCCTAACCCAAGGGACAACCACAAATTTAGTTTTATATTTGTCATTACCTTTCTTTATATTTTACATGTTTATCACTTACATGTGTGCATCTCACACAATATAATGTTTAGGTTGTTTAAGCTTTATATAAATATTTTAATATTTATTCAAATTGGATGTAACATTAAATAAAGTAGAGGTGTCCACATTTTAAAATTCTGTTTAAATTCATTTATATTTATTACAACAATGTTCCATTTTCTCTAGATTTTACATTTTGTTCATACATGTTACTGTTGGTAGCCATGCAACATTTTCCAGTAAACCACTCTGAATATTCTTCAACATTTCTGTTGTACCCATGCATGTTTTCTCTATAATAGATCCTTAACAGAGGAATTACAACCCTGTGCAAGGTTATGTCAAATTGTTTCAAAATTTTAAAACAATGTGTTCTCTTTGCCCATACTAAATATAATCCTTAGTTTTGTCATATACTGTTATTCTTTAACTATGTTCCACATATTATTAAAAGAAACTATAAGCAGAAAGAAATATGTAAAATATCTCCCAAGAAGAAACGTAGAGATTGTTTTATCAATGCATAGTTTGTATTTATTTTGAAAGGTTTTTACTACATTATATATATATGTAATATCTGCCATAGAAAGATTCATATAGAATATTTCCATCATTTCACAAAGTTTGCTTGTTCGTTTTACAATTAATTCTTCTTCCTACCCATTCCCACTCAGAGCAGATATTTTCTGATTTGTAATGCTTTTACATTCAATTTATTTTTAAAAGTAACATAAAAAATGTACACATTAATGGAATACTCTGTGATACTTTGATAGTTGTGCAAAATTTAATGTCAGTCTTATGCTAGTCTTGCAAAAATGTTGGAACACATATAGTATATGTTTTTTTAATATCTGGTTTCTTTTTTCAACATAATTTTCATCTTTTATCCATTGTCACATTTATGAGCTGTGCCTTCCTTTGCATTGCTAAATGCTAATTTTAATTCCACTACATAAATATGCCAAAATATTTTCATTTTTTTTGTTGTTGGTGGTGGTCCGTTTTTAGTGGTTAGCTGTTAAGATCAAAGAGTTGACAAGGTTTTCATTTTACTGGTTTGAGTTTCTGGGTTATAGGATAGAGGTACTTAGAAATTTATAAGAAATTGCTAAGCATCTGGGAGAAGTAATTCTGCTATTTTGTACTCCACAAACAATAAGGATGAGTTTCAGTTGCTCTTTACAGCTAGCAATATTTGACTTTTAAAAATTATTTTGAAGTTTGTTCATTGTGGTGGTTATCAAATTGTATCTTAGAACTTTTTTTTAATTTGTATATTCCTAACTACAAATGATGCTGGGTATATTTTCACTTGTTTATTGGATGACTGTGTATTATATTCTTAAAATTTTGTCTATTTGCTTTTTTGATTACTAACATTAGAAAATGAGCTGTTATATTTTTCAAAATGTTTTGGCTAGTTGAGATTCATTGCATTTCTATAAACATATGTTTAATTAGCATGTTATTTTCTTCAATAAAGTCTTCCAGGGATATGAGAGAATTTTCATTGACTCTACAGGTCAATTTTGAGAGATTGAGCATCCTCAAAATAGTGAATTTTCCATGAATTTATTTAGGTTTTATTTTATTTCTCTCACTGATATTTTGAATTGTAGTATAGAAATTTTCACATCTGTATGTTGATTTCTCTATATGTGTTCCATTTATGGTGCTATTGTAGATTTTGTTCAGTAATTAAGTCTTAACAGATTATTTTTAATTGTACACCAATTGTTCTAAGTTTATCTTCCCTACCACTCTGCAGTTCTTTGAGAACTTGCTGCTCTCTTCAGTTGGTTACCTTTAGATGTGCTGGGTAAATAGTAGCTAAAGCTGCCTTTGGGTTCCAAATCATTTTCTAGGTTTTTAGAGTTTTAAGTTGCATTAGATTTGTATGATGTTCAGGGTAATATTGCTTGGGAAGCAATTTTCTGGCATTGCTATATGTTGAACAGATGAAAAAAAATGCCAGTTTGTAGTGTATGCTAAACTTATAATTGGTTGTATGCATTCATGATGGTAAGTTCAAGAGAGTTCACAGAATAGTCAATGTGAATTAAAAATGTTTGCCCCCTTTGCAAATTACTTCTGTATGCACAATTACCCATGTGGAATCCTATGATGTGGAACCTGATGTTTTTTTTCTGGAATTTCACACTTTACTAAAGAAGAACTTAAAATAAAATTGAAATGTAAACATCAACAATGCCACATGTTCCAAGTGCTGGAGGGACTTGTACTGTTAGTATGATACATTTATCCTAAAAGCTATAATACTTAGAGATAATGGAAAACCTCACAGTTTCTTCTCCAAAGTGGTAAAATGATCTCCCTTCCATTCTAATTTGCCTAACAATAGTGGCAACAAGTGCATGGAATAATGCATACATGGCATAGGTTAAGGGCATCTGAGCTGAAGGCCACTCCCCTTGTACTAGGCTCATGAGTGACAAACTACTTACTCTGTAGGGACAGCCCTGGGTGTGAGGCCAGGTATTGCAGTCCCTGTGCTTGCTCTACGGCCTGCTCCTCAATTGGTTGCTGCAAGGACAGTTAGCAAGAAATTGTATTGGTGGCTGCCTATAATCTGCTTAGCTACTGCCTGAGTATATAATGGTAACTGTGCAATAAAATCAGACCTGGTTCCTGCTGGGTCTCCAAAGGTCTTGATTAGCGACTCCACAGCCACACTCTCCTCTACCCTTTTATGTGAACCTCCTTGCTGGAAGAGAGAGAGCCCATGCAAATAATGACACATAACCATTCATGTTTAACCATAGACTCTTCTTCAGGTTCATGTTACTCCTGACTCTGCAAATTTTAAAGAAACATTCCATGAAAATGTAAAAACATAAGATTGGGAAAAAATATTGATAAAAAAATAATGGATATCTATCAGCCAGAACCTGGGAAAACACTTTACCTCTAGTTTTAAGCTACGGGCCTTATGCTCTTCTCTTAGACACGTGTATAATGCCAAATTTCTACAATTTTCAGGTTTGGGAAGGAGACACAGTTTCAAGGGAATGTGCCGCAGTCTGGCTGGGCACAAATCACGAGCCACTGAAGCAGGAACAAACTTTATTTTTAAACTGCAGGAAAACACTTCACACAGCTCCCAGGGAATCCTCCCGAACGCGCCACGAGGCTTGTCCAGGAACCCCCAGCCGGAAATATCTCTCCCGGAAATCCCTCCTCCTGCACTTCCCCAACCAATGGGAACTCTCGGGGAATCCCCGGAAATCCCCACGAGAACTCCAAAATAGTGCGAGAACTCAAAAGTTGCGGCAGAGGCGGATAGTAATGCCTCGCCTGTCAATCAATACTGTTGGCAAAATGCCAGGGGCCATACAGACTCAGCCGTGGCTCTCAGCATCTCCCCCTTTTTGTTTAATTAAACAACAAGCAATGTGGCTTAGGGACCGTGCCTGTTAGGCAGTCCAATTCAACATATGGTCCTTACCCATCATCGGATGAACTGACCTCTAGGCGTCAGCCTCCTGTCTTAGGTTGGTACCACTGCAATTGGATCATACCCGTCACTGACTACCGGTCCAGCATACAGCCATACTTGTGGATAGGCCTTTGCACCAGTGGGGGGGTGAGGTTCTTCGCCTCACCTCTGTTGGCCCCCAAATTTTAGACCATCACTAGTAGAAGGGAGGAGGATGCAAAATGCCATGACACTAAGCCAATTGAGGGCTCCTTTGAAAAATTGTACCACCGGTGATACCATCAGCAAAAATACTCCAGCACTACCACAATTCGCTGTACCAACAGATAGTTCACAATGCATACAAGTGATACATAGTCCAGGCAAGGTCTGCAAGCAATTCAAAGCAGAGGAATCTGTCAATATGTCCATTTCCTCCCAAAGTAAATCGACTCCTTAATTGAGCATTACTTGTGGAGTTATTATTCATTGATGCATCAGTTTTTACAGTTTGTTGTGATAACTATCGAAGAAGCTGTAGTTTGGTTTTATCTTTGTCTTCACTGGCACTGGGATGAAGATAGGAATTCTGGCAATGATGCTAAGAAAAAAATTATGTAACATTCCAACAGGCACTAAGAAAACAATTTTTTGAACAATTTACATTATCCTGAACAGAATTATTAAATATAATGAGAAGGAAAGGTGAAAGTAAACAAACAGATCTGTTAACCTCCTTATTTGTTCACATATTAAAACAATTTTCAACAGCTGTTTACCCAATCTAAATTAAACCATTAAAATCACGTGAATAAAAAAATTCGGATCCATTTATTCATGAGCGCTCCTCATATATGATATATGGACATATGCACATACAGACATACAACACAAAACAGAAGTGTGCACACATAACATACAACACTTAAGACAATAGTAAAGGCCTTGAAGATTTACCTAGGTGAAATCTCCATTGCAATGCTTAAAAACTCCACAGTCAAAAAATAAAACTGATCAGAAAAACATTAACCTAGATCTGTATGAGCTCAAAAATAAAATAGAACTTTATGATGTGGGAAAAGGCAAATAATAAAATAAATATTGAAAAAAGCATCCTGGTTAATCACTGTCGCAGATGTAAGAATAGCCAAACTGGAGTTCTGGATATCAGCTGTTATGGATTTGAGTCAAATCATCTTCCTTTTGGCCTGTAGAAATTGTTTTAGTTAATCTCTCTGGAATCCAAATCGGCTGCTGTTCTCCCTGTGGAAAAACACAAACAGAACCCTGACTCCAGACAATCACTGGGTCAGGACCTTTCCATTGTCCTGTTAGAATATCCTTCCAGAGTACCTTAGGCTTATGTACATTTTTTGGACACATATGCCTTTCCGCAGCACTAAGCCCTGAGGAATCCAAATTTAAAAAGTTTAGAGTAAAAAGGGTTATTTTAAGTTTATCTTTGGGTGACATATACCCCTTTCCAATTCCCCATTTTTCCTTTAGTAAGTACATTTTAATAGTTTGATGAGCTCTTTCAACTATGCCTTGTCCCTGTGGATTGTATGGAATTCCTGTTATATGAGTAATGCCAAATGATGAGCAAAATTGTTTAAAAGAGGTAGAAGTATAACCAGGACCATTATCTGTTTTTAACTGTTTTGGAACGCCCACAGTGGCAAAATTTTGTAAGCAATGAGCTATAACATCTTTAGTTTTTTCTCCGGAATGAAGGGAGCCCATCAAAAATCCGGAAGAAGTATCAACTGTAACATGCAAATATTTTAATTTTCCAAATTGTGGCAAGTGTGTGACATCCATTTGCCAAATATGGTTAGGTATCAGTCCTCTAGGATTGACTCCAAGATTAACTTGTGGTAAAAAGGTCACACAATTTTGACATTGTTTTATTATTTGTCTAGCTTGTTCCTTAGTTATTTTAAAATGCTTTTGTAAAGTATTAGCATTGACATGGAACCTTTTATGAAAATGTGTAGCTTCTTCTAGTGTAGAGAAAATATGTATGTCATGTGTAGTTTTATCTGCTAAATCGTTGCCCAAACTAAGGGCTCCAGGCAATCCTGTATGTGCTCTGATATGTCCTATAAAGAATGGATCTTTTCTGTCCCAGATTAGACTTTGTATAGCAGAAAACAAAGAGAAAACAGTAGAGGAAGGGGAAATCCTGCCAGCATCTTCAAGGGATACTATAGCATTAACTACATACTGACTATCAGAGAATAAATTAAATACAGAATCTTTAAACATCACAAAAGCTTGTAAAACTGCATTAAGCTCTACCTTTTGAGCTGATTGTTTGGGTACTAAAAATGTAAAAGTTTGATCAGGGGTAACTACTGCTGCTGTACCATTATTTGACCCATCAGTGAATACATTTGGAGCATTCATGATAGGGGTTTTTCTTGTCATTTTTGGAAAAACTACAGGATGCGAAGACCAAAAAGACAACAAAGGATTAGATGGTAAGTGATTATCAAATGAAACATTAGATTTACACATGATTATTGCCCAAGTATTTAACACATTAGCTAACTCATCAATTTGATCCATAGTATATGGAGTAATAATTTTATTGGGAGAAATTCCAAACACTCCCTTTGCTGCTTTTATTCCTTTGAGTATTAATTGTCCTACAGCCTCAGGATACCTAGTAAGAATAGTGTTAGGAGAATAAGATAAATGTATCCACAATAATGGACCTTCTTGCCAAAATACTCCTGTAGGAATATTTTTTGTTGGTATTACAATAAATAATAAAGTCAAAGTTATATCAATTCTATCCAAATGCATATTTTCCATATATGTTTCAATAATTTTTAATGCCTTTCTTGCTTCAGGCGTTAACATTCGGGGTGAATTTGGATCTGATGGACCTTTTAGGATATCAAATAAAGGTCCCAACTCTCCTGTTGGTATGCCTAGATAAGGCCTTATCCAATTTATGTCTCCTAATAACTTTTGAAAGTCGTTAAGTGATTTGAGTTGATCTACTCGTATTTGAATTTTTGGTGGACGGACCATGGTTGAGGATAATAGAACTCCTAAATAATTAATTGGAAAATTTAATTGTACTTTATCTATTGCTATCTCTAGATTATAATTTTTTAATAAATTTGTAAGTGTGGCATAACATTCTAGCAATGTGTTTTTATCTTTGTGTGCTAACAATACATCATCCATATAGTGAAATATTTGTAGTTTAGGATTTTGATTTCTAAGTGGCTGGATTGCTTTGTTAACATAAATTTGACACATAGTTGGGCTGTTAGCCATCCCTTGAGGGAGTACTTTCCATTCATATCTCTGATCAGGACCTTCATGATTCAGTGCAGGGATAGTAAATGCAAAATGTGGACTATCCTCAGGATGAATTGGAATTGAAAAAAAAAAAAAACAATCTTTAATATCTATAGCTAAAACGTACCAGGTTTTTGGCAAAGCAGACAATTGAGGAATCCCCGATTGAGCAGGTCCCATAATAACCATCTCATTATTAATGGCTCTTAAATCTTGCAATAATCTCCATTTACCAGATTTCTTTTTGATGACAAAAATGGGAGTATTGTAAGGAGATACGGAAGGTTGTATATGTCCCTCCGCTAATTGTTGTTTGACCAGGTCATGGGCTGCTTGTATCTTTTCTTTAGTCAGGGGCCACTGAGGAACCCATACTGGTCTACCTGATTTCCAAGTAATTTTTATTGCCTCAGTGACCCCTTCTGAAAACCCAGTCCATGTCTATTTATTCCCTGATCTATTTGAATGGGTGCTGCTATGCCTTGTTCTCCTAATCTTTTTTCTTTCCTGAAACCTTGTCTAGCCCTAATAGTGGGCGCATTTGGATTGATGTTATTTGTTAATGTCAAACCTAATTGATCTAGGACATCTCGTCCCCATAAATTTATAGGAAGATGATCCAATACATATGGCTGTATAGTTCCTTCGCATCCTTCAGGATCCTTCCAATCTAATACCAGTGCACTTCTATGGGGATTAGTTGCCACTCCTAGGCCTCGAAGCGTTTGAGTGGTTTGTTGTAACGGCCAATGTTTTGGCCATTCTTGACGAGATATGATGCTAAGGTCTGCACCTGTATCCAGTAGCGCATTAAATTCATGTCCTTGAATATTTAGTTTTAGCATGGGGCGAGAATCTAAATTTAAAGACAGCATAGCCCAATCTACACCTGTGGAGCCTAATCCCCTGGAACCTCTTTCTATAGTACTACTGGAAAATTTATCATGTAGGCTGGGTATTATTAATAACTGTGCTATTCTATCTCCTGGTGAAATTACTGATATACCCTTTGGAGAACTAGCTATAATTTTTATTTCACCTTCATAATCGGGATCAATTACCCCGGGACTTATCATAAGTCCTTTTAGCGTAGAAGAACTGCGTCCTAACAATAAGCCTACTGTTCCTTGGGGAAGAGGTCCTTTTACTCCTGTGGGAATGATTTGAACTCCCATCTCTGGAGTTAGTACTGCTCTGGCGGAGGCGCAGATGTCCAACCCTGCGCTCCCTCTGGTTCGTCTGATGAGAGATCTGATGGATAATGTGTCCTGGGCACTACCCTGATGGTGTTGCTGGGTTCCTCCATGGTGTTTCTGGGTTCCTCCAGTGCCCCGTACATTTGTGGTCGTGGGCCCCGGAGCATTGGGCCCCCCTGTCCGTTTTTTGGCAATGGAGCTCGATGCCTTTCTCCACGATATCGTGGGTAAACACTTGGTCCTTGTCTGTTTTTTGATAACGGAATACCCTCTATGGTGGTTTGAGAACGGCATTCATTAGCCCAATGTTTCCCTCTACGGCATCATGGGCAAATACCCGGTATTCTATTCGTTTGATATCTAGCTTTGTTAAACCCTCCTCCTATGGGGCAACTCCTTTTAAAATGTCCTGTTTGATCACAATTATAGCATGTTTTTGGCCTGGCATCTAAAGCCTGTTGTACTGCTGCTAAGACTTGCCCTTGTTCATTAATGTCTCTACGTAATTTAATATATGTGTTTAAATCTTCATGTCTCCATGGTCTAATGACCTCTCTGCAACAACGATTTGCTTGGTCATAAGCCAGTTGTTTTATAAATGGCATTGCCTGTTCTGTATCCCCAAAAATTCTAGAAGCTGCTTGAATAAGCCTATCTACAAATTCAGCGTAAGGTTCATTAGTTCCTTGTATTACCTTAGATAATTGACCTTGTAAACCTCCATGCCCCTGTAAAGTTTTCCATGCCCTAACCACATCTACAGCAATTTGTGCGTATACGCCAGGATCATATTCAATTTGTTGCCGTTGACCCTCATAAGGTCCTTTTCCTAACAACATATCTAGATTTCTTTGAAGGTAACCGGCTGCTGCATTTCGCCTAGCTGTCTCCCTGCAAAATTCCTCATTGGAAACCTTCCATAACAAATATTGTCCTCCATTTAGCACAGATTTACACATACTAGCCCAATCTGCTGGCGTCATGTCCAAGTTGGTAATGGATTCGACCATGCTTACAGTGAACGGTGCTTGAGGACCATAGGTTGTTACAGCCTCCTTTAACTGCTTCACTGTTTTGAAATCTAAAGCACGGTGAATTCGCTGCCCTCCTGCCTGCTCAAGTACAGGGCATGCTAATCTTTGAGGTCCTGTATCAGGATCCCATCTATCAACTACGGGGTTTGAGGGCCACTCAGCTATCTCCATAGGGGGTGCTGTTGGTTGAATTATGTCCTCTGGTGATAGAACGGTGTTAGTAGCAGCCTCCTGCTGTAGCTTTTTCCCTTATAGCTGTTTCTCCTCTAAGCTTTCTTCCTTTAAATTTTCTTCCTCTGTCTGACTAGCTTGAGAGACCTTCTCTTTTGCTTGATCTAAAATGTCTTTCTCCATGGTCTGAACCTCTAACAATTTACTTAACACTCTTTCAGTTTGTTTTTTACTAATTTCTAATCTGTTATAAAGATAACGCAACCCAATAAGATAACACAAAACAAAACCGAAACAGAATGAAACAAAAACGGAACAAAAAATCGTTGTATCAATTTTCCTATTTTCTTTATATGTGCATTTGTGGTCTATTTCTATCTCTTCCTCAGGGGCGAACAACTTCAAACCTTGAGCCAACCATTTTTCCCAATCTGCCTGAGAAAATTCTAGGGATAGGCAGCTTGAAACAAACACAAAACAAATCAAAACAAGAACACATTGTTTTTTAAAATGGTCACCCATTCTCTCGCCTTCCCTTAGGGGCAAGTAATTTCACTTACCCCGAAGCTTCAGACATTCCCCGTACGGGCCACCAAATGCCGCAGTCTGGCTGGGCACAAATCACGAGCCACTGAAGCAGGAACAAACTTTATTTTTAAACTGCAGGAAAACACTTCACACAGCTCCCAGGGAATCCTCCCGAACGCGCCACGAGGCTTGTCCAGGAACCCCCAGCCGGAAATATCTCTCCCGGAAATCCCTCCTCCTGCACTTCCCCAACCAATGGGAACTCTCGGGGAATCCCCGGAAATCCCCACGAGAACTCCAAAATAGTGCGAGAACTCAAAAGTTGCGGCAGAGGCGGATAGTAATGCCTCGCCTGTCAATCAATACTGTTGGCAAAATGCCAGGGGCCATTCAGACTCAGCCGTGGCTCTCAGCAGGAATGGACTAGACTTTTTCTCATTTATTAATCTATTGGCTATAATATAGTCCTAGTCCACTGAACATTTAAATTTTGGATTTTCTAATTAGTGACAGGGTAGGCAGATTATTTAAATGTTTATTTTTTTTTTTTATTTTGTAGGGAACACTGTTCTAGACTAGCAAACAATAGATAAAGATTGCTTCCCTAAATTCACACATTTAATAATAATAATATAATATACATTAAATTTAAAGATTATCATCTACTCAATAAACAGTTGGTTAATGTCTGCATTGTATCAAATATCTTTTCCACAGCACCAACAAGATGTGAAGATGTTAAATATAAAAAACTATATGCTGTTATGAAAAACATATTTATAACATTCACTTACAATAGATGAGTCATTCAAAGGATGTTTTAAAGAGGTGGGCAATGAATCTGGCTCTCAAGATATTTTATATTGGTCTTAATCCTTTTTCTATTTAGCCTAAATCTTGGCAATTTGCTTACTTCTTCAACTTCTTTACCTTTACCTATTAAATATCCATACCAGTAGTCTCTGTCACCTATTGAAATTGTGAGGATATCAGTAGATGATTCTTGTAGGTATTATAAGACTTCAGAGACTACAGTAGATCTTCAATAAAGTTGTATTATTGCTTCTATCATTTTAATCAGAAAGTAAGTAAGTCACAATTGATCCTAGTGAGTTATTACTAGGGAGTAATATTTCAATTTAAATAGAGAAATTTTCTGAATTAATTCATTGATTTGTTGAAATAGCTATTTGATTTAGATGATAAGAAAATGCATATAAATGATAAATGAAAGTTTTGGTACAGTTATAGAATTCGACATTAAAATTTGATGTCTGTTATTCAACTGATGGCAACTGTTTAATACTCTAAGTTTATATAGGAGATTATCTACATAAAATAAATACATTTAATTTGTTTTGAAATAGTTGTAAAAATAAAATATTTTTAATACTCTCCTAAGAGCTATACAAAACAACAAAAAGAAGGGATATAAGGTTAAAATGTGTATTTACAAATTAATTTAGTTTTGAACTACCTTAGGATATATGAATAGAATACACATAAAATATGACCTGGAAAAATGTGTATTCCATAGATAAAACTTAATGAGTAAGGTAAAACATTAATATTATTTTTTTCACATATCCCTTCAATGATGTTTAACTATATGTCACACTTGAATAAAGATATACCAATGATGCACTCAGCATTGTCACACATATATTTATATTGTCACACATATTCATTGTCACACACACATATATTTATGTAAGCATATTATTGGACTTAAAATACTTACAGAAATGGACCCTTGGCCAAAGAGTAAAATGCTCTTTTATGTCAAGTTTCTAAGAGAAAATATTCAGCCCTGTTTTCATTATTATTTTTAATACAAAGAACCTCAGGTGTAAACTCCTTGAAATGTTTTGATTAGATTTACAAAATAGTTGAAAGAGAAAGAACAAAGGGGCATTATATAAATGGAAGAAAACTTATCTTTGAGAGAAAAAAGAACCTGAATCAAAGAATGAAGAAAACATAATTTTCAATGCTTTCACTTTGAAGGGAATAAAAGCCAACTGAGGAGCGAGAGATGATGGGACAAGAAGTTAAATAGGATGGATAGGGGTGGCCTTTCTGCAGATGGCTATTATACACATACTTGAATGATTAAAAAAATGAATAAACAACTGGAACTTGTAAATCCAGTGTCTTTCTTAAAGAGGAAATGTTGGAATGAGATGTGACCATTGGGAAATCTGTAAGAAGGATTATACATAGTTGCAGCCTATTGAATGAGGACAAGTTTTATAAGATGACAATGAAGCAGTAGAAAAATCAGGTAGGATGAGATAAAGACTTTATACCTAATCCTATGGGTAATGATAAATAAATATTGGTTTTTATGCTGGTAATATTTGTCTCTAGAGTTCAATTGTAAAGACTTATTAGGCTATCACACCGTTTATCAATAGTTTGAGAACAACCTTGAATGATGCAAGATTTGTTAGGGGGCTCTTGGAAAGTAGAAATAAAAATATTCCACTGGGATTAAACCAGTCATGTTTTGAACAATGGTATAAACCTGCATATTTTTGAAGGGTATATAGTAATATTAAATGACAGGAACAATAAAATGATTAGGAGAGTCTAGGAGGAATTCTAGTGTTTTGGTTTGAAACACTGGGTTTATGGAAGCAATAGCAGTGACTTTTGTATGAAGAAACACCAGAATTTAAGATATAAAATTCAAGACATCAAATCTAGGAATTGATATGTTCACCCATTAAAAGAGTGTTGCTAGAGAAAAATGTTCAGAATTGAAGGCAGGTATTCTCTGCTTTTCTGATGTCTGAGATAGGGAGAGCAGCAGAGGAACAAATACAAGGTACACCTGTCAGTGGCAGGGAGACCGTTCCATTTTCTGAGATCTTCCTCAAAGTCTTTCTTTAGTGTTCTATAGTTTTCATTATAGAGGTCTTTCACCTCTTCTGTTAGGTTGATTCCAAATCCATTTTTGAGACTATTGTAAATGGGATAATTTTTTCTGATTTCTATTTCAGCTGATAGATCATTGGTGTATAGAAATACAATTGATTTATTGGGGTTAATTTTATAACCTGCTACTTGGCTGAATTCATTTATGAGATTCAGAAACTTTCTAGTAGAGTTTTTGGGTCTTCTAAATGTAGAATCATGTTGATGGCAAATGTAAGCTCTTCTTTTCCAACTCATACCCCTTTAATTTCTTTATTTTGGTTAATTGCTCTTGCTAGGGTTTCAAGAACTATGTTGAATAGAAGTGGTGAAAGAGGGCATCCCTGTCTTTTTACAGGTTTTAGAGGGAAAGCTTTGAATAATTCTCCATTTAGAGTGCTCTTGGCCATATGTAATAGAATGAAATTCAGTCTAGAATGAAATTGGTTAATTATTGATGCTTTCAGTTTCCCCAGCACCTTTTGTTGAAGAGCCTATCTTTACAGTTAAGACACTGCTCCTACTAAAAGAAAAAGTAGGCCCAAATCTCCATCATGTAGGCTTAGTACCCAACTTTCTAAAGTGCAAGAAGTGAAGTAAAGAATCAATAATTTGTATGGTATTAAACGGAGAAGCTTCTTCTCAGCAAAGAAAACAACTAGAAAAATAAATAACTCAATAAATGGGCAAAGGAACTGAAGACTTTACAGAAGAAGAAATATAAAAGGTCAGAAAATAGATGAAAAAATGTTCAACATGTCTAGCAATTAGACAAATGCAAATCAAAACAACACTGAAATTCCATCTCACTCCAGTCAGGATGACAATTATCAAGAATGTAAGTAACAGGGTGTGGGGTACTGGATTAGTGGTAGAGCATTTGCCTAGCATGTGTGAGTAACTGGGTTTAATTCACAGCACCACATATAAATAAATAAAAGTAAAGGTCTATTGACAAATAAAAAAGAAAGAATACAAGAAAAAATAAAATTTAACAAGGATGTGGGGAGAAAGGTACTCTCATACATTGTTGATGGGACTACAAATTGGTGCAGCCACTGTGGAAACCAATGTGAAGATACCTTAGAAAAATTGAAATGGAACTGGAACCACCATTTGACTAAGTTATCCCACTCCTCATTCTATACCCAGAGTACCTAAAAATAGCATACTACATTGAACATACTACATTAATATTTATAGCAGTGCAACTGCTATAAATACCACATTAATATTTATAGCAGTGCAACTCACAACAGCCAACCTATGGAAACAGCCCCGGTGTCTTTTAAGCCATGAATAGATAAAGACAATGTTGTACATATACACAATGGAATATTACTCAGCCACAAAGAAGAATGAAATAATGACATTTGCAGGTAAATGGATGGAACTGGAGAATAGCATGCTAAGTAAAATAAACAAATCCTGAAAAAAAAGGGGAGTTTAGGGAAGGGAATAATAGAAATCCATTGAATTAGACAAAGAGAAATGAAGGGAAAGGAAGGGAGAAGGGAAAAGAAAGACAGTAGAGTCAGTTAGACATAACTTTTCTAGCCTTGTATTTGAATACATGACCAGGATAACTCAGCATCATGTACAATCAAAAGAGTGGGATCCTAAGTAGAATAAGTTATACTCTATGTATGTATAATTTACCAAAATTTATTCTACTGTCTTGTATAAATTAAAAGAACAAATTTTAAAAATGAAATAATCTTTCAAATAAATAAAAGAAAAGAAAACAACAAAGCCAGTACACAAAGAGATGTTAGATGATTAACATTGTAGGGAGTACAAGATACCCAGCTGAATTTTTGCTTTACAAATTATACTGACAGTTTTTGTATTTTGTTTCCAAATTACTGAAGCACAGTACCAGTCCCAGGCAATAA
This sequence comes from Marmota flaviventris, assembly GCF_047511675.1. Taxonomy (NCBI): domain Eukaryota; kingdom Metazoa; phylum Chordata; class Mammalia; order Rodentia; family Sciuridae; genus Marmota; species Marmota flaviventris. The sequence continues at coordinate 147,931,341 of NC_092501.1, forward strand.
AAAAATGGTTTTGGGTACAACTGTGAGTGGGTTAAAGCTATAAAAAAGAAAAGTACAGGATATAACAGTGTAGGCAAAGAAGTAATTAGGAGTATGGCTTTTCTAATTGATTTTTAAATCATGTGCAAATAGTTATGTAATATGAAAGTGTTTATTTAGCAAATAAGATTAAGCAGCTTGCTGGTATCTAGTTAGATGTTTAATGATGGATGTGAATTTCAAGTTCTATAGTTGAAAGATGATTTTCTAAAAGTGAGAGTAAATAAATTTTTCTGCCTTCACTTTATTTTCTGGTTACACAGTTACCTCTATGATGTAACAGGGCCTTCATTTTCATCTAGTTATTAGCAAGGAAATAACAAAATGAAATGTTTCTTTTTGAAAGAGAGGTGACAACTAACAGGAGGTGACAATTAGCTTGCTATTTCCCCCCAAAATTATTGTTTTTGTCTTGAATATTCTAAGTTAGCCGATGGCCTCATTTACTTTCTTGCCATTTTCAAATTCTTTCCCCCTCCAAGAACAAAAAAGTCAATGAATTTTCCATCCAATTGAAATGTTATCAAAACCCACAAAACATGCAATTTTTATTTTCTCTTCATTTCTCATCATGAAGAAAATAAAAATATTTCTAGAGAAAATAGCATTACTTGAGTACCAAATGAATATGTTTATAAACATAGCATTAGTCTGAATTTATAAACAATCAAAATTCATTTAATTTCTGACTCTTCACATACTTCTCATATCAACTTACTCCATTTTTCAAGGCAAATAAAACTGCCACAAAACTACCTAAATCCATAAAGCATTATAGAAGGAAAAATGTTGTAACTTGGTTACCAATATCAATATTTTAATGATGTACAACAGGGGTAAGTGAAAACAAAGAATTAATATTGATCCATAATGGTGCTTGAGGTTTTCTAGTTATCAGGGCATTATTACTTGAGATACACTCGTTAATAAGAAGTTAGTGCAATGCCACTTTGTAAAAAACAAAACAAAAGAAAAACTAAAACCCAAATTCTTGTTTTAAATACAATGAAAAACAATTTTGATTATAATTTTATTAATGTATACCCATTTAACATGCTGATTAATAAATTGTAAGAGGCATAAAAACTCCCTGAGGCTCCATTATAATTGTGTCTATTATATATACTGAATATACTATAAATAATCTATTTTTACTTTTCTTGTCCTTGAAACAGTATGCTTATATTTTGGGCTTTTTATCCCAGCACATTTAAATATTTTCATATGATTTCATCCAATATACAGAAGAGTGTATTAATGAATTAGTACCATGGAATTGATTCAAGTTACTAAATTCTAAGAGTCATTTGCTTATTAAATACAAGGTCACAATTTTATTGTGTCCTCTTAGTTTATGACATATTCCATCAACTTTTCTAGGTGAAGATTGATCTCTAGCCTCTGCCTGCCATCTAGATTGTCAGATATATAGTTTTATTAGGATTGACCTGTCAACCATGAGATGTTGTCAGCCACAACCCAGGAAAATAAAAATAGTTTATATTTTTCCAAAGCTCCAAAATGTGCTCGGGCAAATCTTCTAACATGTGTGCCCCACTGTAAGAGTTCCCACAATGACCATTTATTTTAGTTTAAGGCCAACATTCTTAAATTAAAACGAATATGTGTGCTACATCATATTTGGCAGGTGAATATATCTATGGTTAGTTGTAAAAAGACTTCCCATGGAATATAAGATGCCATAGATCACTTTAAATAACTCATCCTATGTGATAAAAGTTTCATCATAAGAATAATTTCTCCCATAAAGTAGGATCTACTTCCCCCCTATTTTCTTCCATTAGACGTTTTTAGATATTTGCAAAATTAAACGTTTGTGTTATACATCCAGACATAAAATTCATCACTTTATTCCTAAGGTAATTATTTAACATACTTCAGGTTACCACATTCAAATAGGCAAGATTTTATCTTCTCTGGAAAGGACTGACCACTAAAAACATTTGCAACATATAATGTAATAATCAGCATCAAGTAGGGTGTCTTGGGGTTTTTCAGTCTGAAAACTGAACTTATCACCTGGTCCTACCTGCCATGGCATTTTCTAATTGCTTTCTGCTACTTTTAGTGTCTAATTCCTCCGTGGTCCCCTAAACCACCAAATCATGCACACATGACCTAGTATCTATTTTAGCTCCTTTTCCTTTGCTCTTAATTTTACTAACTGGGCAGATGATATAGGGTCCTCATTCTGACTAACCTGCAAGCAAGACAAGCAAGAATCATCCTGGTATATGTTAATTTAAAAAATTCTTTCTTTCTTTCTTTCAGATTCCTCATTTCCATTTCTCTTTTTTTTTTCAGTTATCTTGTTTTATTTAGCACATGTAAAAGAATGCCTGAATGAACCATGCAATCTGTGTGTAAGTATTGAGAGTGAGTCCTATTCCATGGTAGATTTAAGAACAGAAAAGATATTTGGGCAACTTCAGTGAAGGCCAGATTCTCCCTCCCGCTGACACCAACAAAGAAGCACTTGTTGAGTAGCTGAAGTTCACTGTGCCTTTATGTCTCAAATAACTATGGCTGGTTTGAAGAAATGTGGACTGAAATACTCATGGTTAGCCTCAAACTGTTACTATTACTTCAGGGTTGTAATTTGCTGTTTTCCACCACCTTCCACACATCCTACACATATACTTTAATTCTTGATTATGGAGTTGTTGTCTCTTTCCTGAAGGTATCATGAAGTTTCACACCTCTCTCTATGCAAATATATATCTTGCCACTTAACCATGAGCCTTTATTCATTCAGCCAAGAACCTTCTTTTTATGAAGTAAATTTAGCTCAGAAATTGCTCTCACTGTGCAGATGTTCGTTTACAGATTTGCATGTTAATATATCCTTTTTATATTTTGCCTATAATGCTGGAATTATTTATGTAAACCAAACTGTCTTAATTTATCTGGCTGTTGTTATATTTGAGCTCTTTGAAGTCAGAAGCTGTATTTAGTTCAGCAACCTATCAAAAATTAACAGATGCTGTTGCCCATAAAATGCCAAGTAAATACTGTTCAATAACCACTACTGATGGACTAAATATGTATAATAGAATGGTGCTTTCCAAAGGTATTCAGGCTGGAATGTAAGAACGTTGATTTCATAAATAACAGTCCTTCTTTTGTAAATGAAATATTGCCAAGATAGGATGCTAAATTACCCAAAGTTATGAATTTAGCACATACAGATTCATCATACATAAAATGTACTATTATAAGTAATTTTATCAAATACAAATACCTAGAAAATACTCGTTCAGAGGATGTACAGTACAGACTTGACTTCTCTCTGAATGGGAAAAAAACTCTGATTACATAAGGGAGTAGAGGTCTGGATCATATTGGAGGCTGCTACACTTTCAAAATTACCAGTGTAATGGTTTTGTAGGTGATCTTAGGGTTTGAATCACTGAGTAAGTACTAAGTATTTTACAATTTAGAACCTTGAAAATAGTATTGGTGACATTAGGAGAGTCAAACTTTAATTTATTCTAAAGCATCATCACGACATCTGGCTCAAAGAACAAGAGAAAGAAAGAAAGAGAGAGAGAGAGAGAGAGAGAGAGAGAGAGAGAGAGAGAGAGAGAGAGAGAGAGAAAGCCCACGTAGATCAATTAAACATATGAAAAGTTGCTGAGTGTTAGTAAATAACCAAAAGGGCTCTTTTAAATTGGAATATACTTCCTTTTTAACAGTGTTGATACAAAAAAAAATTGATCTCCAAAAATAGAAAACAAGAACATTTGCATTAAAGCAAATCACACTTCTCAGCAAGCCAAATAAACTGAGAAAGGGTACCATGTTGAGTATCCCTAGATCAAAAGCAAAGAATTCTTACACATAGTTACTCTTAATGTCAGTTTATACCATTTGGTTCTGTCTACATTTCCTAATTTTATATACCTGCTTCACTACCTAATTCTCATCTCCCCCAGTTTTGAATACTTCACCGTGTCTGTTAGCTCTTTGACCTCAACATTCCAATATAGTTCTGCTTACAAATTACATTTACCTTCAGAAGTATAAAAACTGATTTCCTCTAGCTCAAGGCTATCAAATGGCCTCCATAGGACTGGATCAGGCTCTTCACAGTTTACTGTGACAGAGGAGAGGACAACATTGAGATATTTGAATCCTCTCCAAAATGTTTTATTTTAAGACCAATTTTTCTAATTTGCTTTCTAAATCAGCAAACAAAACAGAAATTGCAAATGCTAGAATGTTTCTTTCAAGAAAATGAGTTACTTTGAACATTGCCTGTCAGATTACAAGGTAAATTAATTTAATTTTACTATTTCTACCTAACTTGCTTCACATAATGTTAAACTCCTTGTGTTTTTCTTACAATTAGCTGTCAACTCTCAAGAGTTAAAAATATACACTATTTTTGGAAAAAGAAACCATGATATTGCTTTAAAGGAAATACATAGCTATAGATATTTAAGTGTAAAACAATTGAGGGGTTGGAGCTAAGAACATACTGCATTCGTTAAGTTTCAGAACTCATATTGCCAAACTAGCACTTATATAAAATTAATTTTTATGAAGTTTGCCGCAGTCCAGCTGCAGCAAAATAACCGGGGGGTGACGAACAACTTGTGTAGATTGATACAGCAGGAGTGGGAGCCATTTATTGTAGGACAGGAGGGGTATATATACATTCCACACAACTTATCTTAATTAACATAAACTAGATACAGCAGTCAACCAATAAGGAATCTCCACACTTAATGGCTCCCTGGCGTTACTTCACAAACCATTCCCTCTGGCAAAATGCCAAGCACCATCTTGACTTGTTTACAGACCCTAACAGAAGTTATTTTTTCAAGTATGTCAAGGAACTTTAAGATTATGATCCCAAATAACCTCTTGATTACAGCAATTATTTGGTTCATTCATATAACTTGATAAAAGTAAAAATTTTCTTATGTATTACTGCATAAAGGAAAGAAGAATTAATTGTTAACTATCAAGAATGAATAAGCTCTATATTCTTCAAATAATTCATAAAGTCCATATTCTTATGTGAAAATTAAAGAACCCACTGACAATTTAACAAAAATGATGACTACTCAATTTTGGCATCAAAGTTGGGAAATTAATTATGTTAATTTGTGGTACAAAAAAGGAAAATAGAGTAATGAACTTGACTGATGAAAAAAATAGTTTGTTTTCTGCCATTCTGTAAGGCAGCATAATGCTTATATCCATTTATATTACCAGTTCTCTAATTTGCATCCTTAAAAAATACATTAAAATGACCCATATATTACCCAGAGAAATGAAATATGAGTGCTTAGCATATTTTTCTCCTTAAAACTGTAATGCAGTGAACTTCTTTAGTAGACATTTTTTGGTTATTTTGGGTTTGCATAGTGGGATTTTTAATACATATATATTTCTCAAATTTATTCAGAATCATAATGAAGATGAATGCCTACATCCTTGATTTTCATGTATTTTGGATGAAAGCCATGAATGGGTAAGGTGCTAAAACATATGTACTTAATAATTTTTACTTCTTAAAGATACATTTGAGTGTTAAAGATATCTGCTGTTCTAAATCAATTAGTCAAAGGTCTTTGTAACATTTACATATATTTATTGAAAAAGAGTAAGTCAGATTCACAAATTCATTGTTTAAAGCTCCTACCCCTCTTTTTCTGGCAGGAATCTTGCTATCTTTTTAATCATTTGCGTAGATTCAGTACAAATATGTGACTGTTAAACCTTGAATAATGAAAGAAAACCTGTAACTACGCATTATCTCACTGTTAATTTATATATACAAACATACATACATGTGTGTGTGTGTACTGTAGATGGACACAATATCTTTATTTTTATTTATTTATTTTTAGGTGATGCTGCAGATTGAACTCAGGCCTCACAAGTGGGAGGCAAGCACTCTAACACTGAGCTGTAACCCCAGCCCCTTGTTGTTAAAATTTTTGATATAAAAATATCCAAGATTTTCTCTTAGTACAAAAACCTTTGTCTTTGATTCTCTGAAGTGGCAAATAGGCTTCCCACTGTTGCAGTCACATAACACAAAACACCAGCAACAGGGCCTAGAGAAGCTTCCTCAGTAGCTTCCACCTTCACAGAGAGCACCAAACTGTGATTGGACTTACACTGCATGTGAATTGGGTATTTAGTAGATTATAATGAGCACATGAAATAACCTATTGCCTCTTATTTCTGGGTGTTCTGAAATTTCTAATTTTTCCTGTTACAATAAAAAGAATGTGGACCATATTTAAGGAGTCATTTAGATGACTGAAGAAGGCTAAATTTTGTTTTGTTTTGTTTTGTTTTCTACTTATTTTTCTGGTACACTCTCTTCAAACCTTGTCCCCTAAGTTCTCAACTATTCTCCAAGTTACAGCAAAGAACGGGAATAGTTGCAAACATTTGTCAAAAACTGGTTCTTCAACAAAAACTAATTCCATACAGAATTTTCCTACTTCCATTCTCACAAAATTTAATTTAAAATATTATATTCTACTATTTTTTTAATTTTTTAATAAAAATTAAAATAGAAATATCTTCTTCACCCAATGTTTTTCTTCTTCCCTGTGAACATACATAGTAACTTAGTTAAACCTATATTTTAATGCAAGCCATTGTTTTAAATTAATGAAATTTTATTTTTAGAACAGTTTTAGATTTATAGAAAAAAATGAGCAGAAAGTACACAGACTTTTCACATAACCTATCCCTCATCCCCCTGACAATCACAGTTTTACTGTTATTAACATCTTATATTAGTGTGTGCTTTTTCTTTTTTGTTGCTGTTGTTAATGTTTCTGTTACTCCATTAGAGTTACACATAACATTGGGCTTAATTTTGACATTATGATACATGTATGACATATAAGTTTCTCCTTTTCTGTCCCCGGTACATCTGTACTCAGTAAACCTCCCCTCCTCCCTTCCCCTGCTCCCTTTATTCTACTGATCTTCTATTTAGATATGTTTATTTAGATACACATAAGGGTGGAATTTACTATGATTATAGTCATATATGTACATACTATTTAGATACATTTATTTAGATATACAAAAGGGTGGAATTCACTGTGTTATAGTCATATATATACATAATTTAATTTGGTCAATTCATTCCCCAGTTCATTTCCATACCTCCTTCCTCCCTCTCAGTCGCCTTCCTATAATCCACTGATCTCCCATTTATATTTCTGGAATCCTATACCTTCCCTTCCTTATCTTTCTTTTACTGAAACTTCTGCACATGAGAAAAAGCATTTGATCCTTGACATTCTATGTCTGATTTCATTTAGAAAGATGTTCTACATTTTCAGTCATTTACCAGCAAATGTCATAATTTCATTCCTTCTTATGGCTGCGTAAAACTCAAGACATTGTGCATATATACCATATTTTCTTTTTCCATTCATCCCACAAACCACAGGAAATAAAATAAAAATAGCCAAATGGAAGTACTTCAAACTAAAAAGCTACTGTAGAGCAAAGAAGACAATGAGAATCAAAGAAAACATTTACTCACTATACATGTATAGAGGTTGATAACTAGAAAACAAGGAACTTCAAAATCTCCATAGTGAGACCTTGTCTCTAAATAAAATACAAAATAGGGCTGTGGGTGTGGTTCAGTGATTGAGTAACCCTGAGTTCAATCCCTGGTACAAAAAAAAAAAAAACTAATTTTAAAAATGGACAATTTGCCCAAACAGACATTTCTGCCGCGTCCGGCCAAGGGAGCCGAGTCCGGCGAGGGACGGCGAGGTTAAAAGACACACAGGACACCAAGGTTCTTCATCCAGGAGTCAATAATAATCTTTATTGCTAACACACCTTTTTTTATACCCCAAGCAGCAGAAGTGGAAAACTACCCAAAAGCAGGAGGGAGGGGGGAGAAATTTAGTTTCCACATCTATTATTGTCAGGTACCGAAACCTCCCTTAACAATAAGTCCATCAGACCAGAAAAGGTCAAGGCATTCCCGTGGGATACATATGTCTCAGACGGACAAGCAGGAACAGAAAAACCGCAAGTTCGCCATGGCCTTGTGAGCTGGCCACACTGGCATGCAGAACAAACTAGTGGAGGTAGGGCTCCAGGGGCCAGGGTGGACCTGCTGCCAACAAGTCCCCCTCTTTTGTTTTTTGCATGCCAGTGGGAATCAAGTAGCCCCTGTCTTAGGTCGTTCACAGCCCTTGCGATGCTTACCCGTCTCTGGGAAGGCCCCGATTCCCTGTCTTAGGTCGCACAGCAAGCGTGAAAGTTGCCCGTCACTGGGTACTACAAGATCAGCTCAAGGTGTTATGACCTATCAAGACATTATTGCGGTGAACGCTTAACCGGTGAACGCTTAACCGTCTCCACCTACAGAACCCACGACCTTCACCGCCGAATGGCAGATGTGATTGGACCGAGAGATTAGACAGCAAAGATCCTAGTACAGGAAGGCAAAAGGGAGAGGTATGCATAGAGAAAAGATATGGCAGGAGTTCTTCTTTTAAGGAGGACACTCATCTTCGGATCGGTCTGAAGTATATCTCAGAGAGGTGATCATCCATCTTCAAGCGTTGATAGTGAACCTGTATTGGCTTAGAGGCTAAGATATTAATTTGATCCTTAATGAATTGTACTATCTTATTTACAATGCAGGGTCCTATTGCCACTACTAGAAGGAGGCCTAACAATGGCCCCAATAAGGGAAGAAGATAAGGCAAAAATCCATTAAGTCCAGTCCAGAGAGGGTTCTCAAATAATTCCCTTCTCCTTTTTTCTAGGTCTTCTTGGAGTTGTTTAATTTTTGTGCGAACTATGCCAGATTTGTTAGCATAAAAACAGCACCTCTCCCCAAGGGCTAAACAAATTCCCCCTTGATTGGCAGTAAGCAAGTCTAAACCCCGCCTGTTCTGAAGAACTACTTCTGCTAGAGAGTCTATCTGGTCTTGTAAGTCTTTAATGGTTCCTGATAGGGTTTGCACATCATCTATAAGCTGTTGAGATAGGCGGCGGTAAGAATGTATAGCCGTACCCATTTTGGTTGCTCAAATCCTCTGATGTTTTGATTGAGTTCAGCCGCCATATAGGCTACTTTAGTCCCACAATCAATGCTCTGGATATAACCAGAGGGGGCCGAGTGCCGGGGCCCTCCCTTACACTCACAAGGGGCTCCAAAAAGATATTCATGAATATTCCCAGGTGGGGGGTCAAGCCCTCCTTCAGCAAACCTGTCCAGAAGGAATGCCACAAGTGGGGTCCAGCTCATGAGGTGTGTCTCGGCACTCACTTGAAGGGGTGAGAACAACAGCGGCAGGATCAGCCATCTTGGGAACTTCATTTTGTCTTGAATTTTCATTCACCGGTCTGGTGCAGCGCTCCGGGATCCAAATGGGCTTCTCAGTTCCTGGGGGAAAAACACATACAGCTCCCCTCACTCTAGCTAAGAGTGGAGCCGGGGGTTGCCACTTTCCAGTGGATAAATCTTTCCACCTTATTTGAGCATCTTGTACAGTGGGAGGGGAAAAATGGCGTTGTGCAGCCGTGCGCCCTCCAGTGTCAGTGAGTAAAAAATTTAAAGTAAATAAGGTTATGCTTAGAAGCGCTTGTGGTCCCTGACAATTCCGGTATATCTCCCCCTCTTTTATTTTTTGTAAATAAGTTTTTAAATGTTGATGGGCTCGTTCCACGATAGCCTGTCCCTGTGGATTATAAGGGATTCCAGTCTTATGATTAATTTCCCATTGGGTGCAAAACCGTTGAACTGCCTGGCTTACATATGCGGGACCATTATCGGTTTTGAGGCATCGTGGGGTGCCCATGGAGGAAAAGGCTTTTAGAAGATGACTGATTACGTCCTTAGCCTTCTCTCCAGTATGTAAGGTGGCAAAAATGAAGCCAGAATATGTGTCAGTGGAAACATGTATAAAGGAGAGCTTACCAAAGCTAGGGAAGTGTGTAACATCAGTTTGCCAGACATCATTAGGTTGTAGTCCTCTTGGATTAACCCCAAGGGAAGGAGAATGAATAAATGGTGCACAGGTTGGACATAATGAGACAATTCGTAAAGCTTGGTCTCGTGAACATCCTGTGTGGAAGCGTAAAGACTGTGCATTTAAATGAAATTTGTTATGGAATTGTAAGGCCTTGTCATATTCGGTCGTCACACAGGAAAGGCCAACAGCATGAGTAGCAGCGTCTGCTTTTGCGTTGCCCTCTGACAAAGGTCCAGGGAGCCCTGAATGGCTTCGGATGTGGCCAATGTATAGAGGATCTCGTCTAGCCCAAATGAGAAGCTGAACTACCTGTAGTTGTTCTGTGATGGTGGATTGCTTTCCAATATATGATGCTGTTTCTATGACTAGAGCCAGATTGGCTACATACAGGCTGTCAGTATATACATTAAGAGGAATAGAACTATAGACTTTGAGAGCTATGATTAAAGCTTCAACTTCCGCCTTTTGGGCCGACTGACCTGACACAGGTTGTCGGAGAATTTGAGATCCATCAAAAACGACGGCAAATCCATTTTTGGCCCCATCTGTATATACAGTTTGGGCCTTTGGAATAGGTTCCCTTTTCATAATCTTTGGGAAGATAATGGGACACCTTTTAAAGCTCTCCAAAAGTCTATGTTTAGGGAAGTGATTATCAATCTGACCCTTGAAGCTGCACAGGAAAAGACACCAAAGGTCATGTTCTTGTTGTAACTTGTGTATCATATCTTGAGTGTAAGGTTGAATAAGTATGTCAAAGGTTTTTCCAAACAATGCATCACCCAAATATTTAGCCTTCCAAATTAAGTTAATAACTAGCTCATAAAAGGGAGTCAATACCCGGGGGTTAGAAGCCGGCAAGTGGACCCAATAAATGGGACCCGTTTGCCAGAACACTCCTGTGGGAGTAATTTTAGAAGGTAGAACTATAAATGACAAGGGCAGAGAATAATCTATCTGCGTAATCTGCATGTCCTGCAGAGCCTCTTCTATTAGCCTCAGTGCTTGTAAGGCTTCTGGTGTAGGTACTCTACACGACGTAGGAGAAGGATCTCCTCGCAAGAGGTCATACAGGGGTTTGAGCTCTCCAGTTGGAATATGAAAGGAAGGGCGCAGCCACTGTATTTCTCCGAGGAATGTCTGCCACTGATGTAAAGTTTTGAGCTGATTTATCTGGAACTGGGGTCTCTGGGGAAAGATTCCTATGTTATTAATGATGTATCCCAAGTAATTATAAGGGTGTTGAAACTGCACCTTTTCGGGTGCTATGACCAGCCCTGCCCCTTTTAGAAGGGATTGGAGGACTTCATAAGATTGAAGAAGTCTTTCTTTCTTGGGCCCTGCCAGTAAGATGTCATCCATATAATGAATGAGGTAGAGCTGTGGGAACTGCTGTCGAAAGGGTCGCAAAACCTCAGCTACAAAATATTGGCACATTGTAGGACTATTAGTCATCCCTTGAGGTAGGACGGTCCATTCATACCGTTGGTAAGGTTCCCTAAAGTTTGTGGAAGGCAAGGAAAAAGCGAAACGCTTTCGGTCTCGTGGGTCTAAGGGGATAGAGAAGAAACAATCTTTTAAATCTATGACAATAAGATGCCAATCCTTTGGGATCGCAGTAGGAAAGGGTAGCCCTGGCTGTAAGGGTCCCATGGGTTGCATAGTTTTATTAATAGCCCGTAGGTCCTGAAGAAGTCTCCACTTCCCAGACCCCTTTTGTATAACAAAAATAGGGGTATTCCAAGGGGAGGTAGAGGGCACCACATGTCCTAACTTAAGCTGGTCTTGAACTAATAGGGAAGCGGCCTGTAATTTGTCCTTAGTTAGGGGCCACTGTTCTACCCACACAGGGTCCTCTGATAACCAAGTAATGGACAGTGGAGGTGGCCGCACTTCAGTGGCCCCTAGGATAAATTTCCCAGTCCTCTCCGGTCTCTTCCCCGCCGGGTAACCTGTTCTGCTGGATCCACAGGTGATATTCTGCCCTCATGTCTCTTTCCTAGTCCCCTTCCAGGGATCCATCCCATGTCTAGCATTGCATCATTAACAAAGTTATTATTTCCTTTTAAAGTCTGGGTAGTGAGAATAGCCCCCATTTGATGAAGCAAGTCCCTCCCCCAAAGGTTTGTGGGGAGTCCAGTCACCACATAAGGCTGGAAATGGCCACTATGTCCTTCGCCATCTCTCCATTTTAAAAAGGAAGCACTTCTTTTTGGTCGGGTCTGTCCTATCCCCTGTAATATGGCCGAGGGACTCTGGAGGGGCCAGGCAGGTGGCCATTGTTTTTCAGAAATGACAGAGACATCCGCCCCCGTATCTAGTATTCCCTTGAAAGCCTTGTCCTGTATCTCAATAGTCAGGTTGGGACGTGAATCCAAATGAGCTACCCAAAAGGCCTGGGGAGTTCCAGTGGAGCCAAAGCTGCCGTCGCCCCGGGACCCACGGAGGGTGTGCCCAGGAATGGAAGCTAAGGGTAGCAGCAGCAATTGAGCTATACGCTCCCCGGGGGGAAGAATAACAATTCCTTGGGTAGCTTCTACTACTATTTTTATTTCTCCCTGATAATCAGCATCAACAACCCCCGTAAGAATCTTCAAGCCCCACTGAGTTGCGCTACCTCGTCCCAACACTAGTCCCACCGTCCCCCCTGGCAGGGGTCCAAAAACCCCAGTAGGCAGCGTCTGAGGTCCCATTTGGGGAGTTAATACCGCTCGGGAGGTGGAACTGAGGTCCAGTCCTGCGCTTCCTGGTGTTCCCCTGGGGAGTTCCCAGATAGAAAGGGGTTGGTCAGTGGGAGGCGTTGGAGACTCCCTGGGGCACTGTTTTGTCCCTGCACTGCCCCATACACTTTGGCTTCCGGGGCCCGGGGCGGGCCCCTGCTCCCGTTTCCCGACGGTATTGGGTTACCCTGGATGTCAAATTTTGACCTGCACTCACTGCTCCAATGATTTCCTTTATGACATCTAGGACAAATTCCAGGCATCCCTCTTCCAGCACCCTCACTCCTTTCCGGGCAGTTTCTCTTTATATGTCCCTCTTTTCCACATTTAAAACACCCCTTAGAGCTGGTTCCCCTGTTATCAGATTTTTGCATTCCAGTCTTAAGGGCAGCAGCCAAAACCTGACCAGTAATATGAGGCCCATCTATATCTTTGCATGCTCGAATCATGTCATCTATACTTTTGGCCCGGGAGGACTTAATAGCATTTTGGCAGTAAGTGTTAGCGTTTTCATATGCCAGTTGTCTAATAAGTGGCATAGCCTGTTCTAGATTAGGGAATATTTTTCCAGCAGCCTGCATTAGGTGGGCTATAAAGTCCGAATAAGGTTCAGAGGGCCCTTGAGAGATCTTGGAAATTTTTGCTTCAGTCTTAGAAATGGGCAGGGCTTTCCAGGCATGGACTGCAGCTGAGGCTATTTGAGCATAAACCCCTGGGTCGTAACTAATTTGTTGGCCTATGGTGGCATACTGCCCAGTTCCTGTTAACATTTCAGCATTTCGCCGTTGATGGCCCGCATTCAGGTTAATCTGAGCCAGCTCGCGGCACCTTTCATGATATTCACTTTTCCACAATAAGAAATCCCCTCCAGATAACACAGCCCTGCAAAGTTGCTGCCAATCATTGGGTATCAGTTGACTGGCTGAGAAGGACTCGAAGAGGGTCAATGTGAAAGGGGCATGAGGTCCATAATTAATGACCGCCTCCTTAAGCTGTTTTATGTCCTTGAAGGCTAGGGGGACATGGGCTCTGGCCGGCTGTCCATCAGCATCGGCGTTTTCAATCATTGGAAAAACCTGAGCCGCTCTAGAACCCCAGTGGACCCCCGCCCGTCTAGTAGGGGTGTCCTCATTCCAATCAGGATTATAGGGAGGAGGTGCGGCAACTGAGGGGGCCCTAGGCACCCTCACATTTGCCCTTTTAAGGCGATGTTCTAGTTCCTCTATCTCCCTTTCTAATCCCTCCTCTTCCTCAGAGAGAGAACTGAGGTCCTCAGGATCCTTTTCGGGCTTAGAAATCTGGAGGCGTTTCTTACCCCCCGAGCCCGAGTCCTCAAGAGGACCCTCATCCTTTAAGGATTCTGCCATTTGCTCCTCCTGCACCTGATTAAGGGCCTGTTCACATTCAGCAAGTTGATCCTTGATCTTTACTTTATCTGTTAATAAAGCATCCTTTACCAACCTCCATAAGGAAAAGGTGGCAACTGGGACACTGTCCGAGCCCCGGTCCCTCAATAATTTCTGAAGGTCATGCCTCACCAGGTCCCAGTCACTATTATTAAGAAATCCTCCTGTCAGAAACCAAGGACAAGCCTGGGCAATAATTTCAACGAATTCGGTTGCAGTCTTAGTTTTTATTCCTGTTCCTTGTGTATTTAACAGCTCTTTTAGTTCGTTGGCCAGACGAACCTTCGCTGTTGAGTTACCCATGGTACGTACCCTGTCTCTTTAAATTATCTTTAAACCAATCCTCCCCCTTCTTTCTTAGAAGGTGAGCCCCGTCCGCTTACCCCTGCTTTCCGGATCTCGGTGGGAACCTCCAATTGCCGCGTCCGGCCAAGGGAGCCGAGTCCGGCGAGGGACGGCGAGGTTAAAAGACACACAGGACACCAAGGTTCTTCATCCAGGAGTCAATAATAATCTTTATTGCTAACACACCTTTTTTTATACCCCAAGCAGCAGAAGTGGAAAACTACCCAAAAGCAGGAGGGAGGGGGGAGAAATTTAGTTTCCACATCTATTATTGTCAGGTACCGAAACCTCCCTTAACAATAAGTCCATCAGACCAGAAAAGGTCAAGGCATTCCCGTGGGATACATATGTCTCAGACGGACAAGCAGGAACAGAAAAACCGCAAGTTCGCCATGGCCTTGTGAGCTGGCCACACTGGCATGCAGAACAAACTAGTGGAGGTAGGGCTCCAGGGGCCAGGGTGGACCTGCTGCCAACAATTTCTACAAATAAGACATAAATTGCCAGTAGGTATATGAAAAAATGCTCAATATCACTAACCACTTGAGCATTGCAGTCCAACTATTGGATATATATATCAAATGCAAATGAAATTGATACAAGTGAACTTCCATGTTCATTGCAACAGTGTTCACACAGCCAAGAAATGGAGACAAGTTCCCATAAAGTAGGGAATAGATAGTGAAAATGTGATACATACACACAGTGGAATACTTTCAGCCATAAAAATGCAAGAAATATTGTCTATTGCAGCATGAATGAAACAAGATCATTACATTAAGTGAAATAAGCCAGGCAAAAAAAAAAAAAAGATAGGTACTGCATTATCTCACTCATTTGTGGAATATAATAAAGTTAATCTTATCAAACTTGAAAGAATGACAGTTTACCAGAGAATGGGGAGAATGGGGCCATGATGGAGAGGTGAATGAAAGGGCATCTACTTTGATAGTAGTAAGAATTTCTGGTGTGCTTCTGCACGATAGGGTGATTATAGAAAATAATCTTGTACTATACAATTAAAAAAAAAAGGCTAGCAGAAAGGATTCTAATATTTTTGCTATAAATAAATGATAAAGATTTGAGGAATAGGCAAGTTTAACCTGATTTAAACCTTACACAATATATACATATATCAAAACAGTACCCTATTAATATGTATAATTCTTGTATAATGTATCAGATAATAATAGATGACTTTAAAAAATGAGAAGGAAAAAGAAACTACTGTTTTCCCAAGTGGCTATAGCGTTTTGGATTCTCATCAGTATGAGAATTCTTGTTGCTCCATATTCCTGTTAGCATTTGTTGTTATCAGTTGTTTGGGATTTTAGTCATTCTGACAAGTACCTAGTAATAATCATCCCTTAATTTGCAATCCCTTGATGATTCTTAATGATCAACGTTTCTTCATATGCTTATTTTCCATCTGTGTATCTCCTTAGGTTAGGTACTTGAAAAAAATTTTTGTCTCTTTTACTGGGATTGTTTATTTTCTTATTAAGTTTTAATAGTTCTTGGTATATTTTGCATATAAGTTCTTTATTAGATATGTTTTTATAAATATTTTCTCTCAGGTTGTGGTTTATCTTATAATCCATTTAATAGTGTTCTTCCCAGAGCATAAGTTTTTAATTTTAGTAAGTTCAGATAACCAATTTTGTCTTTCATGGATCCCTCTTTTTTTATCTAAAAATCCATCACCAAACCCAAGACCATCTTGATTGTCTTCTATTTTAGCTCCTGGAAGTTTTATAGTTTTGAGTTTTAACAAATAAGGCCATGATCCTTTTCAAGTTTGCATTGTGAAAGGTTATTTTATTAGAGTTTTTGCTCTAATTTATTCATGTTTTCCCTGCTATCATATAATCTACAAGAGAACAAGGTCTATATCCTATTTTTAATTATATCTTTATACTCAAGGTCTATGTCTGGAATGTAAATGGAAGAAGGTACAGCAAGTTAATGAGTCAGTATGGCAATCAGACTATTTATTTCTAATTATTTACTCATTGAGCTTTCTTTTTGAAATGGCTTCACAAATAACTCATTTCGTATTTATTCTGTTATGAGTAAGGTATCACAGAGGAACTTATTTAAGGCAATATAATTTATTTCCAAGTGTGTTTTATTATTTAGTATTTCTCCTTTAAAAATAAGAAGGGAAAAAGGAAATGTTCAAAAAACCCAAAACAAACAATAACAATTTAAACACACACATATCTATAATATGAAAATCTCTGCATTGTAATGTTTGAATTGAAATGTTTGTACATTTTATCTTATAAATGAAAAGTAATTTCTTCATGGGAAGATATTATACTTATCTGAATATTTATAATTTTATATATTTTTTAAATAAAATGGAGTTTTATATAAAATTATATGCACAAATTATGCCACAATCTTTCAGATATACTTATGTTTGGACCTGACAAATTGAGCTGCATGGTTAAAGGGTTAGCAATTTTGTCAGAAGTTTTGTTTGTCAACATGTAAGCTCAATATTTTAATAAACAAATAGAGAATTAGAACTGTTAAATCAGAAATGGCTTGCATTTTAATAATATCATAAAATTAGGTTTAGACAGCCATTTTAGGATGTTCTGAGTAATTGAAATTGGTCTTACATAATTTAAAATACCTCTGAATGAGGCAACAGAGACTACTTAGAGGGATAATTCAGCAGTGAATGGCAGCTAAGGGATGTGGAACAATCCTGATTGGAAGTGACTTGGATTAAAATCTGTATGGAATAATCCCCAGGTGAGCTGCACAATTTTATATATAAAAGCAACTAATACTGTAACAAAAATGTTTTAGAAAGCAGAGGAAGAATATAAGATACTCTAGGAGACATACATTTAAGTATTATTCCAAATGTGTACCTTTAAATGATTTGTATACATAGATATATGTTAAGAAGAAAAACATTTATTCAATTTTAGGTTTTACTATAAATTGTCACACCCAATTTAACATAAAGTGGTATTATATTTTAAGTTAGAAAAATTCCGCTAAAGTATGCATTAAATCTTTTCCTCTGAAATTAGTTTTATGCACTAGATCTTTTCCGGGCAAAGAAATACAATAGAGTAAATCAACTTCTTTATGCAAACTTTATATTCCTTTACTGACATTTTTTTTTTATTTTAAATTGCATTTATTGTTAACTAATTCATAAAAATGAGCATATTAATGGAGTACCATGTGCTATTGTTTTACATGTATACATTATCAAATCAAGTATATCTATTTCCTCAAACATTTATCATTACTTTATGTCAAAAACATGCAAAATACTCTTCTAGCTTCTGAAGATATATAGTACACCATTGTTATCTATAGGGACCCTGTAATCATATACCAGAACTTTTTATTCCTACCTTACTGCAACTTAGTACCCTTGATCAAATTTCTCCATTCCTTACCTCCCCACGCTCTCCTCAAGCACTGGAAATCATCTATGTATTAAATTCCTATGAGATTATATTTAAATAAAGAAGGGTTAAGATATTTATGGTCCGCTTTGATGTGAAATCATGGTAACTCTAAGAGTTTACACTTGTGGGCTGGTAGATCTGTGAGCATATGTTTATGTGTCTGGTAATTCTTAATCTTTGAATTGAGGAAACTAAATAGTATCATAATTTCTTCAAAACATATAATATCCAAAAAACAGTGCAAATTCAGTTATTGTGGAGTCAGTAATTCGCTGATACAACAAACTGAACATTTTTGACTTATCCAATGCAAGAATCAAGTACTATTTATATAATTTTAGAAAGTAAATATCTATACTGCTCAGAAGACAAGAGTATAAAAACACTTGTATAAATCCAATGTCTTCAGATTAATTCATTGTTTGGATGTTCTTATTTAGAGGTGTGTGTCATATGATGTGTTTCATACACAAAAGCCATTAAACAATGCATTAAAATTAATTTGAGAATTAAATACACCACAGCAACAATATTAAAATTTGTTTAGTATTTGGCCAGATGATGTAACTTCTTGGATGCTTTTATAAATGTGAAATAATGTCCTCTTACAGTTTGTCAAAACTGAAGGATAAGTTACCATTTACACTGAGAGGATAAAGTACATTGCACTACTTTTGTATTTTGGAATAGTATTTAACAGTGAAATCAATAGGCATTGTTCTGGAGAACAGTAATAATGTCTTCTTAAATTAAAAGAGTAGCATGGAAAATGATTAACATGAGTCTCTTCTATAATAGAAAAGTGAATACAAACACATGAACATTTATGTATGTTTGTTCACACATTAAAAATTTAAAAACTATAGAAATTAATGCTTATTAACCCAAATCATGTCCAGCTTTATTTCTATGAAGAGTGTAATTTGTAAAGTTTTGCATTTTTCTTGCATAATTTTTTATTTCATTGTAAAATATTTAAAAATCAGTGTATATCAGGTTCAAGGAATATGAGAACTTAAGAAATTAATGTGATCATATGTAAATCTTAATTCCAAATAATCTATATTTTGCCATAACAATTACAGAAATCAGACAATTGTGAAGTTAACTGAGGGAACAAATTCCTTAACAAGAGCTCTAAGATAAATATAGCCAAAGTCTTCAGGTAGCAACATAAGCAATAAATAGCAAAATATCCCAATTATTTCTTGTACATTATTCTGATATCTGAAGAAAGCAAATATACCCAATACCTTTGCAGTCAACTTGTAAACTATCACATTTTTCCCACCAGCCCATGCACAAACACAGTTTTATGGTTACAAAGCTGTTGGATATTCCTAATTTTATATCAAAAAGTGATTTCAATTTTGGTATAATTGATATTCTTTTAAGCTGTTTTTCCTGTCCTATATTGTGAAACTTTTTAAGAATCTTGGTTTAACTTGTGACATGCGAACTTGGGGCATGTTGCCTAAGTGAGCCCTTTTAAATTCTTATTTTGGACCATACTTATATCTTCATCTTCATGGGTGTTTTACCAAGTCACCAATTTCTTCAAAATTTAATAAAATAATATAAAACATGTATTGAAAATCAAAAATATAAATAAGACCTAAAATATAATCTAGGGATATTTTGACATTGATAGGGTTTTTTGTAATTGTTCATATTAATTTAATTCCCTCAAAGGAGAAAAGAGAGACAGAGATACAGAGAGACACAGAGAAGGAGCATATTTTATTCAAAGATGAGATTGGCTAACTGGATTGTCCACAATGAAAAGGAATATTGTGGTTGCTTTGTAGTTTAGAAGAAAGAATAGTTAATAAATCCAATATCAAAACTTGTATGAATAAAGTATTCCACATTTGTACATTTCACTGAATTGCAACTAATTATGCATGCATCACTAAAAAACATAGCCAAATTAGTCAAAAATGTATAGATTCCCACCACTGTTGATAGGTTCAAAGTAGATTTTTATTGTAAAAATTTGATTTTCCATACACCACAGCACATTTAACATTAAAATTCTGATTTAGCCAGAAATTTATTTCTAGAGACAATGAGAAATAGAATGGTTGATATAACTCTCATGATATAAGTTAAAACGGTATTGAAAAAGGGTTATGTTTATATGACATCCACAGTTGACTAGATATTTGTTAGTTTTAATGAAAAATTGCTAATTTATTCAAATCCCTTAAACCCATTAATTAACTCTTTTCAATTTGACTGTCTTAAGTTTACTGTTGGTAGATTACTAGAACTTTTTTTCAGAAAGCAAATTCATATTTTATCGTAAACTTGCAACAATTAAAGACCACAAAAAGCTGCTTTTAATCACTTTTTGAAACTTTATTTAATCTACTACAAATTCTTTATTGCTATGGATTTATAATTAAATAGTATTACATATTGTAATAGTTACTACATTCTAAACAGTGATTTGGTTGTTACATTCTAAACAAAGATTGTCTTAAATGTTATAATATGATTAGCTTAATAACTTCCCCTAAAAAAAATCAGAAAATATGTATACATTCCTCATAGATTTCCTATAAAAACAATAAAAATTTAACCTGTTTAAATTTATGAATTTCTTATAAATAAAAAAAGATCTCCACTGGTATAAATCCCAATGGGTCATCAGATTTTTTTTTTAATCTATGACAATGTTTTCCCCAAATCTTAAGCTAACATTTTCCCCTTGGTTAGTATAGATAGGTTTAATATTGGACCTCAAATTTCAGTACTGTGAAGTTGGACCACTAAATATTAGTAAATTTGGAGAAATTTTACTAAATTTGGAGAAATTTGAATTATTTTGTAAGTTAAAGTTTAGTCTCATTGTTGATATATAATTCTTTCTCTCAAAAAACACTTTTACACAAAGCACAGATTTCATTAATATCCATTACTATATACCAGAACATCATTATACTCACTATCTCTGGTATATCTCTTTTTTTGCTGTTTATTAAGATTAACTGTCTGAATAAGCTCGACAGAATTATCTCCCAGAAATATTAACAACCAATTTTCTGTCTTGATATTTATAAACAGTAATTTAGTCAAAAATAAATTGGGGGGGGGGGTGCTGGGGTTGTGGCTAAGCAGTAGAGCGCTCGCCTAGCATGTGCGAGGCGCTGGGTTTGATCCTCAGCACCACATTAAAAAAATAAATAAAATAAGGGTCTTGTGTCCAACTACAGCTAAAAAAATAAAAATTAAAAAAAAAATCAATTGGAAACTAAATATACAATTATCCCATAATGAATATCATTTTAAGGTTGGATTTCGAATTCTTTTACTTTCTAGGAATTGCCAACATCCTTGCTGGGCATGGTGACACACACCTGTAATCCAAGCTACTTGGGAGACTGAGGCAGATGGATCACCAGGGCAATTTAGTGAAACCTTGTCTCAAAAAATAAAAAGGGTTGGGGATGTAGCTCAGTGGTAGTGTCCTTTTGTTCATACCACAGTACTAAGGAAAAAATTATTTTATTTCATAACAGTTCTCCAGGTTAAAATTCTGGTAGCCTTCATTGACAACTTTGCTCAGTGTAGGAGAAAGCTGAGGTTTCATCTAGAGACTCAAGACTCCACTTCCAAGCTCATTTATATGACTGGTTAAATATTTGGTTTTTGCAATTCTGTCAATAAGTTACCTATGTTCTTGCTGTCTGCACCCTGAGTCAGTTCTTTGCGGCTGGAAGATTCCCACATTTTTTCTTGCTTTTCCCTATTTGCATAAAAAAAAAACAGTGTTTCCTTCTCATGCTTCTAATCTCTATAACTTTTGTCACTTATTTTACAAACTGCATATGATTAGATTAAGTTAACATGGATAGCCTCCATTTTATCATACAAAAAAGTAGCATAAAAATGGAAAGAACACCAGGGTAGGAAAGATAAGAAGCCTTTTAAAACTGCTACCTGATGCAGTTCATCCTCTGACCTCTGTGATTCATATCTGTTACACATGTAAAGCACATTTGATCCCTTTCAAGTTTTCTAGGTCTCATCCTTTTCACTACAAACTGCATTAAAAGTGTTTAAAAAATATTTTCACCTAAATATACTCAGCTCAACAGTGCACAATCTTGCCATCTAATAATCTAAATCAGGTGTGGATGAGACTGCTCAATTCAGTCCATGCAGTACTGGTTCTTGGGCACAATTCTTTTCCATTGGGAGACCTGTGAGTCCAAAGAGATAATGTATCTATCCCCAACACATATTGTGATAGAACAGATAGGGAAACAGCTATACATAATCTGGCTGAATTTGGATTGCTAACTCTTTACTTTCCAATGCGGAAAATGGAAAGTAAAAGAGTTCGCAATTCAACCTTAAAATGATATGCAGTCAGAAATTTTAAATCTGAGTTTCTTAGATGTTTCGATGTCTGGCAATAATTCTCCATGACTCTCAACTCTGTGATCTGGGATCTCTGGTCTTTTTTTCTGGATCTGGAAGTCAGTTTTGTGGGTTCTCAACTGCACTCTCTGGTTTTCATTTCTGTGCTATATACACTTCATTACTGTTCCAAAAGTTTATATCAAAATGTGGGCAAAAAAGAAATGAGTTAAGGAAACAGCTGATAAACTGTGACCAGATAAATTATCTAGGACTTGATGATTAGGGGGGTACTCTGCTTTGCGTAGCAGATCCATTGTGGTTAAAATGTGCTTGGGAGAGAAAGTGAAGGCTCTGATTGGACAACCACCCACTATTACCTCAGAAGGATGGAAAGGTCCAAGCATATAAAATACAGGGAGGGCTCTTTGAGGAGATTAGTTATTTGAATCATGCATTGTCTCAGATATCTCAGCAGCAGCCACCTACAGAGATGGGAATATACAGGAAAGATCTATGGCCAAGTCTCTTTTCTAATGCAGTGAATCCACATGACATATGGCAGGCTGAGAATGTTTATACCACTTGAAGCATGGACAACAGGAACTAAAAGGGGGAGAGATAATATGGCATTAAAAATGGATGTTGGATTCCCAAAATCATGCAGGGCAAGAAAGAGGATGATAAAACTACTTATTTGCAAGCGTGCTACCCTTCAAGAAAGAGGAAGGATGACCATGGGGTGCAAAAGTGAGCCCAAAGGGAAGAGCCATGAGTCACAGAGCATTATTTTCAGATCATGATCCCAAACATGATCTGGGTTTCTCTAGCTGGGTTCCAAAATTGCTGAAGACTAATAACATTCCATTTTCTCCTGTTTTGGACATTTATGTCGGTCACTGTTATCCAAGATCTGTACTCTCATCATATTTTGAAACAAAGTATTTGTTTTCTAGGTATATAGGTACACAGATAGAAAGGGATTACAATTTGCCCATATATGATTTAGATAATGAGGTTTGAGACTTCTGAGTTGATGAAATTGAAATGAGATTTGGGCATTTGAAAGGTGGTACAATCATTTGATAACTCCTGAGGGATGTTGGGATAAAATGAATGTATTCTGTATGTGAAATAAATATGAATCTTTGGAACCAGCTGGTGAATTGTGGTAGGATGAAAAAAAAATTACCTTTCTGAAATACGTTCATGTTTTGTCTTTAGAAATTTGTTACCTTCCATAGGGGGGAGAAACTCTTCTGATTTGACTAAATTAAAGCTTTTGTGGTGAGGAGATTATCCTGGATTATTTAGATGGGTTCAATGTAATCCCAAGAGTCATTAGAAAGGGGAAGCAGTAGGATCATAGTCACAGTGTAATGCAATTTCAGAAGTAGAGGTCAGAGTGAAAGATTAATTTAAAGATGCTATTCTGCTAGTTTTGAAGGTGGGCTAATGAGCCATGGTACAAGGAACATAGTCAGAGTTTTGACTAAAGGCCAGGAGGTGGATTAACCTCTAGGACCTCAAGTAGAAACACAGACATGTTAAACTTTGACTTTATAGTATCTGTTTTCTATCAATAAAAGGTTAAAAAAAAACTAATACTTTAAGAAATTATGTGATTATTTGTTATAGTGACAATAGGAATTTATACCTCTTGCTTCCTAAAAAAATGATTTAAATTCCTTCTCTTTAATATTTAATAGAACTTTGAAACAAGCTGGAATTGCTTATACTGATATAACTTCCACAGTAGTCTATATAGCCTATGAGGTTTCTGTGGACTTCAGTGTTTTTACTCTGTTTAGGAAAAATCTTGCTTCAAAATATTTCTAAAACAATACCTTCTCCAAATTTGACTTCTACTTTTTTCATAGCCAAAGAAATTTCTGCATTACAAAAAAACTCATTTAAATCTAATTTCAGTGAGAAAACTTACTATTTGTTGTATAACATAAGACCACAAGTAATTCCACAGGGTAAAGCTCATGGGGGCCATTTTTTTTTCTGGGGGAGGGGGGGGGGGAATACCAGGGATTGAACTCAGGGTCACTCACTGAACCACATTCCCAGCCCTATTTTGTATTTTATTTAGAAACAGGGTTTTACTGAGTTGCTTAGTGCCTTGCTTTTGCTAAGGCTGGTTTTGAACTCTCTATCTTCCTGCTTCAGCCTCCTGAACCGCTGAGATTACAGGCATACCCACCATGCCTGGTTCATGGGGGGCATTTTAAAATCACACCTGCCACATCCACTAATTTTTAATTCAATGATTTCACTTATATCATGTCTTGGGAAAATAAAAAACATGGTTGTTACTATATTAGAAAGTATGATAACCATATTGAAGTTAATATGCAGGGCAATTCACTTTCCTGACATGTATCTGAATAGATGATATATTTTTCAGCTTTGTGCTATTGTAACAAAAAAAAACTGAGATAATAAAATTAAAAAGAATGGTTTATTTGGGCTTATAATTTTGGAAGATTCACTAATTAGTCATTTGGCCTTACTGTGTTGGGGGCCGCAGTGAAGCAATATATATCATGGCAGGAGCATATAGCAAGGAAAGCAGCTTATTTCATGATAACCAGGAAGCAAAGAGAAAAGACGAGGACTCGGGTCCCAATATACTTTTTTTAAATTTATTTATTTATTCATTCATTATTCTAATTTGTTATATATGACAGCAGAATGCATCACAATCATATTACACATATAGAGTACACTTTTTCATATCTCTGGTTGTATACAAAGTATAATCACACCATTCAAGTCTTCATACAAGTACTTAGGGTAATGATGTTTCAACAATATGATTCTATACCTAGAACACCCAAAAAATTCTACCAGAAAACTTCTAGAACTAGTAAATGAATTCAGCAATATAGCAGGATACAAAATCAACACCCATAAATCAAAGGCATTTCTGTATATCAGTGAGAAATCCTCTGAAAGGAAAACTACCCCATTTACAATAGCCTCAAAAAAAAAAAAAAAAAAAAAAAAAAAACCAAACTTGAGAATCAACCTAATGGAAGAAATGAAAGACCTCTACAATGAAAACTACAGAATGCTAAAGATAGAAATTAAACAAGAACTTAGAAAATGGAAAGATATCCCTTTTTCCTGGATAGGCAGAATTAATATTGTCAAAATGACCATACTACCAATATCCTTTCTAAGAATACACTACCGTTATATTAATGAAAGACTTTCAATTGACTTCACTTCTTAAAGGCTTCACTACCAACCAATAATACCTCAGACTGGGGGCCAAACCTTTCCCATATGGATCTTTGGGAGACACTTACATCAACCTCAGCAA